>NW_026019838.1:120222-384121 GCF_900185275.1 Solanum verrucosum | reverse complement strand
TCCCTTTTTACCAAATCTCATTACCCCTTTCATTGGGGATACCTTCAAAAATACTCAATCTCCTACGAAAAATTCCAGTCCTCTCCCTCTATTATCTGATATGATTTATGTCGGCTTTGAGCTGTTGCTAATCGTTGTTGTATCACCTTAACTTTTTCCATAGCTTGATGAACAAGATTGGCCCAAATAAGGCAGTTTCGCCCGCTTCAAACCATCTGATCGGTGACCTGCACTTTCTCCCATATAACGCTTCATAAGGTGCCATTCTGATACTTGAATGGTAGCTGTTGTTGTAAGCAAACTCAATAAGCAGCAAATGATCATCCCAACTACCTTTGAAGTCTAATATACAAGCTCGCAACATATCCTCAAGTGTTTGGATTGTACGTTCTGCCTGACCATCCGTTTGAGGGTGAAAGGTTGTGCTCAAATTCACTTGCGTTCCCAAACTCTTCTGAAATGACTTCCAAAAGTTCGCGGTGAATTGAGCTCCTCTATTCAGATATAATAGAGATTGGCACTCCATGTAGCCGAACTATATCTTTAATATACAACTTTGCATACTCTTCAACTGTATAAGTAGTCTTGACCGGTAAGAAGTGCGCTGCTTTGGTGAGTCTATCAACAATCACCCATATGGAATCAAACTTCTGAAATGAGCGAGGCAAACCAGTGAAAAATCCATATTAATCATATCCCACTTCCAAATTGGAAGTTCTATACGCTGCATATAACCTCCAGGCTTCTGGTGCTCTACTTTAACTTGTTGACAATTTGGACATTGAGCTACAAATTCTGCAATGCTCTTCTTCATGTCACCCCACCAATATACTTCTTTCAAGTCATGATACATTTTTGTTGATCCCGGATGGACAAAATATCTTGAATGATGTGCTTCCGTCATAATTCTCCTTCTTAGTCCATCTATGTTAGGTACACACAATCTGTTTTGGCATTGAAGTACTCCCTCTTCTGTAAGCTCAAATGCCTTTGTCATACCTTGTTGCACATTCTCCTTAAGCTGTAATAGGATAGGATCCGTGTACTGCTTCTCTTTCACCTCCGCTACAAATGAGGATTCTGCAGCATTTTGCACAATAACTCCTTCATCTGGAGATTCAAGAAGGCGAACCCCCAAGCTAGCTAATTGACGTAGATCTTTAGTTATTTGCTGCCTTCTTATGGACTGCTCATAAGTGCTTGCCATCATTTTACGAATTAAAGCATCAGCTACAACATTTGCCTTCCCGGGATGATACAAGATATCAATGTGATCTTTTAATAACTCAAGCCACCTTCGTTGCCTCAAATTCAGATCATTTTGCTTAAAGATGTATTGCAAACTCTTGTGATCAGTATATATATCAACGTGAACACCATACAAGTAGTGGCGCCATATCTTCAAAGCAAACACAACTGCTGCTAGCTCTAGATCATGGGTTGGATAGTTTTTCTCATGTGACCGCAACTGCCTTGAGGCATAAGCTATCACCTTACCATGCTGCATCAACACACATCCTAAGCCCACTCCCGATGCATCACAATACACTACGTACCCTTTCGTGCCTTCTGGAATTACCAATGCAGGTGTAGAAGTCAATTTATTCTTCAGTTCTTGGAAGCTTCTTTCACATGCATCGTTCCACTGGAACTTGACTTCTTTTTGTGTTAGTTTTGTTAATGGTGCGGAAATAGAAGCAAATCCTTCAACAAACCTTCTATAATATCCTGCCAGCCCAAGGAAACTACGAACCTCCGTAGGTGTTGTAGGTCTTGGCCAGTTCTTCACAACTTCTATCTTTTGGGTATCAACCCTTACTCCTTCATCAGATACAATATGACCCAAGAATGCCACAGATTTTAACCAAAACTCACATTTAGAGAACTTTGCGTACAACCTTCGATCACGAAGAATCTGTAACACCTGCCGCAAGTGATTAGCATGGTCCTCTTCAGATCTTGAATACATCATAATGTCATCTATAAATACTATCACGAACACATCCAAAAATGGCTTGAACACCCTATTCATCAAATCCATAAAAGTTGCTGGTGCTATTGTTAGCCCAAATGACATAACTAAAAACTCGAAATGACCATACCGTGTTCGAAAAGCCGTCTTGGGTATATCTTGATCTCTGACCCTCACTTGGTGATAAAACCGACCTCAAGTCAATTTTTGAAAAGCACTTAGTACCCTGTAACTGATCAAACAAATCATCAATTCTTGGGAGGGGATATTTGTTCTTAATCGCTACCTTATTCAACTGTCGGTAATCAATACACATTCTCAACGAGGCATCTTTCTTGCGTACAAATAAAACTGGTGCTCCCCAAGGGGACATACTAGGCCTTATGAATCCTTTTTCTAACAAATCATTTAATTGTTCCTTCAACTCCCGTAATTCTGTCGGGGCCATTCTATATGGAGGAATGGAGATAGGTTGAGTATCTGGAATTATATCAATACCAAACTGTACTTCTCGTTCTGGAGGCAAACCTGGAAGATCTTCAAGAAATACATCAGGAAATTCATTTACCACCGGAACAGATTGAAGAGTTGGTGGATCTGCATCTATATTTCTTATTCTTACGAAATGGCATATGTAGCCTTTCGACATCATCATCTTCGCCTTAAAATAAGAAATAAACTTACCCCTTGGCGCCCCAATATTACCTTTCCATTCAAGGACTGCCTCTTTTGGAAAATGGAAATCCACCATCTTAGTTCGGCATTCTACTGTAGCATAACAAGAAGCTAACCTATCCATACCCATTATGACATAAAAATCAACCATTTCTAGTTCAACAAGGTCAGCTAATGTATTACGACCACAAAGAGTTACTATTCACTTTCGATAGACTCTTCTAACTATAGTAGATTCACCAATCGGTGTAGACACTTCAAATGGTTTAACCAATAATTCTGGTGTTCTTTTGAACTTTGCAGCAATCAATGGAGTGACATATGATAGTGTAGACGCCGAATCAATTAATGCATATACAATATGTGAAAAGATGGAGAATGTACCTGTAACCACATCCGGTGAAGCCTCCAAATTTTGTCGATTCCCTAGGGCATACGTGCGATTCTGAACTCCACTAAAACTAGCTGCCCCTCTAACACCTCTACCACGACCTGCAGGCATTTGTGCACCCCTGCCTAAAGAAGGAACTGATGAAGACGATGCAGCAATCGATCCAGCAGGTTGTGCCATACGACCCATGCCTCTTTGAGGGCAATTTCTCATCATGTGTCCCGGTGTACCACACCAAAAACAAGCATCTATCCCAAACCTACATGTGCCTAGGTGATTTCTCCCGCATTGTATACAAAGTTCTCGAGGAAGTCTTGATTGGCTCATAATTCCCTACTCTTGGTGCCCCGCTGTTCTTGAGCTTTGGCTTTCACCTCTTTGCCCAAACTGATCACCCCTAACCCTCGGGGTGGAGCACTAGCTGTAGAGTAGGAAAATGATGGCCTAGGCGGTCTATTAGAAAACCGAGGGTTAAACTCACCTTGAGATTGGGTAGATTGCCCCGTAAATTTGGCCCTCTTGGACTGCCCTCTCTCCGACTCTTGTGCCCTTCTTCTTTGCCTTTGATCCTCCAACTTTTGTGCAAAAGCTTGCATCCTCGCTATATCCATGTCTTTATTCAAAGAAGCAATGGTACAATCTCTAACCAAATATGAATCTAATCTGTCCACATATCGATGAACTCTATCCTCCATAGTAGACACTACATTAGGAGCATACCTGGATAAAGAATTAAACTTGAGACTGTACTCCCTCACGCTCATATTCCCTTGGTGGAGATTTAAAAACTTATCAGCACGGGCCTCTCGGATCTCCAATGCCAGATAATGGTCAAGAAATGCCTTTTTGAACTCTTTCCAACTAGCTAAAGGTGCATCTGTAACCCTTGATTGCTTCCAAGCTTCATACCACAATATAGCCATACCCCTGAGTCTATATGTTGCTAGCTCAACTGCTTCTTTACCACTTACATGCATAACATCCAAAGTTCGTTGAATCTGATCAATAAAGTCTTGCGGATCTTCTTTAGGATCTGACCCGGTGAATGATGGAGGGTCCAAATTAAGAAAATCATGTATTCGCGTACTAGCAGCCCTATCTACAACACTCGTACCTGCAATTGGACCTTCTTGCCTTTGCCCTTGGCCAGCAACTATACGAGTCAATAATTGGACGACATTCTTTTAATCTTGCTCAGTAGTATTAATAGGGGGTTCTCGAGGTGCTGCTTCCCTCCTTAAATCATCTGGAGATGGAGGAGTCGGGGAAGTCTGTGATAGAGACTCATTTTGAGCCTCACTTTGATTAGCTTGTCTAGGTAATGATTGGCTACTCCCTTCTCCGACAGCCACAACTATTTGCTTGCCTGTATTTTTACTCCTTCTCGTAACTGGCATCTTTGCTATAATAAAACAATTTAGAGGTTAGATATAATCCACCTACAATATGGCTCTATAGCACGATCTACAAGATGAAACAAAAGAAACAACTCCTACATGTCCCGTAGCCTCCTGTTTATAGATGTGGTGCACAACACATCCATAAGCAAGACTCTACACAGACACGGCTTTGTAGACTTCCTAGGATGACCTGCTCTGATACCACTTTTGTCACCCCTCAGATCTTAATAAGACGGACAGGCACCCGATGTCTAAATGGCCCGGGAGAACCAATTTACAACCTACACTTACCATACATTAGCCTACAAAGCCTCTACAAGATAGACAACCTTAGTTTAGGTCGGGACAAGGCCCTGCCTTACCCTTAACTACTATACGGTAACAAAATAGATGGCAAAGACTTGATGAAGCCCCGAATCAACATGGAGCTCACCAATAGCAGCTGAATGTCCTGTGCTCCTACTGGGGAGGTCTACTAGCTGGAGTACCTATGGCTGCAGCATGAAATGCAGCGTCCCCCGAGAGGGACGTCAGTACGAAGAATGTACTAAATATGTAAGGCAATAACATATGTAAACTAGAGCTCAACTGAAATCAAGTTTCAATTTGTAAATGCATAGATCAGATTAAAGACCAACTTTGTTGCTGTCGTGGGATCATGTACATTATATTCTTTTTTGTAATTTTCTTTACATTGCAATCTCTGTAAAGCATGTGTTACAAATAAACAACTGATCAGTGGTAAAAGAGGATGACCCATGCTGGGCATTTTAACCCCTGAGATGTTGTCCTCAAATATATAACTTTGGGATCGACCCATGCTAGGCTTTCGCCCCTAGGCTGCCACCCTTATACACAAATTGGGATCGACCCATGCTAGGCTTTTGCCCCTAGGCTGCCACCCTTACACATATACCGCTTCATATAGTTTCTTTAATCTTTGAGATTGTTATTTTGGTGGTCATAATTTTTTTTGAGCATCAAAACTGTGGATCAGTAGTAGGAAACATGTGAATATATACTTAGGGCAGTAACAATAACACAAGATGGAAATGTAACACTAATGAATTACATAAGAGCTCAAATGACACAATGGCCCTCATTTGATTGACAGGAGGAATCACAAAGCTACTGCTGAAATTACCCTTTTCTCATACCAATGCTTGGAAAAGTAAAGATGCACATATATTGAAGCAATTCGACACACTAAGGAGAGGGGAAATATTGTTAGTTGTGTTTGGGATTGTACCCTGCCACTATGTGTCTTTTACTTGAAAGAGCACTTAGGAAGCTCACTTGTTGGTAGTGACACAAGCAGAGTTCATGCCAAAGAATATAGAATCGAATAGCCTTACATACCAAGCTGTACCACTCAGATAGTACATCGAATTTACCTCCTTCCTTACCGTTTATTCATCTACAATGAAATAAGTAACACAACTAATATTAGTAGCTAACCAACAGATTGGGCTACTTGAACTTGGCAAACAGTAATCAGGCAGCAAACTCATACTTATCAAACCGATGGTATTCATTCCACCCCTTCTCCTTTAATAACGTTATATACAATATGACCTTCTAATAAGGTCCCCTGAATCTCCTCGGACTTTATAACATATGCAAAACAGTATACAAAGGGGTTGCAGGCAGCAAGCTCATGCAACACCCAATTAGATGGTACGTTACTGCACCCTTTACCGTTTTATCCTTTAACAAGTTCTCATGACTTCTGCACATGCCTACTTATGTTACTATACATAAATCAGTCTCTAAACATCAGAATGTGGCAGTAGCAATATGAACTCACGGTTTCCAACCACTGTCCCTTGAGCATCCAACTAACATTACATTTAAAATGCTCAAATGGGCTAACAATTTGAGTTAAAAGGGACTCCCCTCCATGGCTGTCCCAACATGCACAATCAACCAGAACATTACCTAATCTCACACCATGTAAAAGGAATAATTCTCAGCTCATTAACACATACCAAATCCCCTAACCGATTCAAGCACAAAAGAGGGATGAAAATTTCAGTAACTCACCTTGTTGGATAGCAACCTCACTTGCTAACTTCAAGGTTTAGGTTGTCTTTTCCAAATAATCCTGAGAATAATTAAAGTTTGGATTCGTAAGAATATGGTCTGCTGATTTAGTAATCCTTCATTAATCTTCAGATAATTTGGAAAAGACAACCTAAACCTTGAAGTTAGCAAGTCAGGTTGCTGTCCAACAAGGTGAGTTATTGAAATTTTCATCCCTCTTTTGTGCTTGAATCGGTTAGGGGATTTGGTATGTGTTAATGAGCTGAAAATTGTTCCTTTTACATGGTGTGAGATTGGGGAATGTTCTGGTTGATTGTGCATGTTGGGACAGCCATGGAGGGGAGTCCCCTTTTACTCAATTGTTATCCCATTTGAGCATTTTAAATGTAATGTTAGTTGGATGTTCAAGGGACAGTGGTCGGAAACCGTGAGTTCATATTTCTACTGCCACATTCTGATGTTTAGAAACTGATTTGTGTATACTAACATAAGGAGGCATGTGCAGAAGTCATGAGAACTTGTTAAAGGATAAAAACGGTAAAGGGTGTAGTAACGTACCATCTAATTGGGCGTTGCATGAGCTTGCTGCCTGCAACCCCTTTGTATACTGTTTTGCATATGTTATAAAGCCCGAGGAGTTTCAAGGGACCTTATTAGAAGGTCGTATTGTATATGACGTTATTAAAGGAGAAGGAGTGGAATGCATACCATCGGTTTGATAAGTATGGGTTTGCTGCCTGATTACTATTTAACAAGTTCATGTAGCCCAATCTGTTGGTTAGCTACTAATATTAGTTGTGTTACTTGTTTAATTGTAGATTAATAATCGGAAAGGAAGGAGGTTAATTCGTTGTACTATCTGAGTGGTACAACAAGGTATGTAAGGGTATTCGATTCTATATTCTTTGGCAAGTGAGGTTGCTGTCCAACAAGGTGAGTTATTGAAATTTTCATCCCTCTTTTGTGCTTGAATCGGTTAGGGGATTTGGTATGTGTTAATGAGCTGAAAATTGTTTCTTTTACATGGTGTGAGATTAGGTAATGTTCTGGTTGATTGTGCATGTTGGGACAGCCATGGAGGGGAGTCCCTTTTAACTCAAATTGTTAGCCCATTTGAGCATTTTAAATGTAATGTTAGTTGGATGCTCAAGGGACAGTGGTTGGAAACTGCGAGTTCATATTGCTACTGCCACATGTTTAGAGACTGATTTGTGTATAGTAACATAAGGATGCATGTGCAGAAGTCATGAGAACTTGTTAAAGGATAAAACGGTAAAAGGGTGCAGTAACGTACTATCTAATTGGGTGTTGCATGAGCTTGCTGCCTGCAACCCCTTTGTATACTGTTTTGCATATGTTATAAAGTCCGAGGAGATTAAGGGGACCTTATTAGAAGGTCATATTGTATATAACGTTATTAAAGGAGAAGGGGTGGAATGAATACCATCGGTTTGATAAGTATGAGTTTACTGCCTGATTACTGTTTGCCAAGTTCAAGTAGCCCAATCTGTTGGTTAGCTACTAATATTAGTTGTGTTACTTATTTCATTGTAGATTAATAAACGGTAAGGAAGGAGGTAAATTCGATGTACTATCTGAGTGGTACAGCTTGGTATGTAAGGCTATTCGATTCTATATTCTTTGGCATGAACTCTGCTTGTGTCACTACCAACAAGTGAGCTTCCTAAGTGCTCTTTCAAGTAAAAGACACATTGTGGCAGGGTACAATCCCAAACACAACTAACAATATTTCCCCTCTCCTTAGTGTGTCGAATTGCTTCAATATATGTGCATCTTTACTTTTCCAAGCATTGGTATGAGAAAAGGGTAATTTCAGCAGTAACTTTGTGATTCCTCCTGTCAATCAAATGAGGGCCATTGTGTCATTTGAGCTCTTATGTAATTCATTAGTGTTACAATTCCATCTTGTGTTATTGTTACTGCCTTAAGTGCATATTCACATGTTTCCTACTACTGATCCACAATTCTGATGCTCAAAAATAATTATGACCACCAAAATAACAATCTCAAAGATTAAAGAAACTATATGAAGCGGTATATGTGTAAGGGTGGCAGCCCATGGGCAAAAGCCTAGCATGGGTCGATCCCAATTTGTGTATAAGGGTGGCAGCCTAGGGGCGAAAGCCTAGCATGGGTCGATCCCAAATTTATATATTTGAGGACAGCATCTCAGGGGTTAAAATACCTAGCATGGGTCATCCTCTTTTACCACTGATCAGTTGGTTATTTGTATCACATGTTTTACAGAGATCGCAATGTAAAGAAAATTACAGAAAAGAATATAATGTACATGATCCCACAACAACAACAAGGGTGGTCTCTAATCTAATCTATGCATTTACATATTGATACTTGATTTCAATTGAGATATGTTATTGCCTTACATATTCAGTACATTCTTCGTACTGACGTCCCTCTCGGGGGACGCTGCATTTCATGCTGCAGCCGCAGGTACTCCAGCTAGTAGACCTCCCCAGTAGGAGCACAGGACACTCAGCTGCTATTGGTGAGCTCCAAGTTGATTTGGGGCTTAATCGAGTCTTTGACATCTATTTTGTTACCGTATAGTAGTTAAGGGTAAGGAGGGGCCTTGTCCCGACCTAAACTAAGGTTGTCTATCTTGTAGAGGCTTTGTAGACTAATGTATAAAGTTTGGTTGTGTCTTGTCTCTTAACAATTGTGGCCTCAACGGCTGTGTTGTACATAAGTTTTGGGCCTGTCTATGTCGATCCTTTATCACTACAGGGCATATAAGCTTGTCATAGCTTCATAGTTATCATAGTTAAATGTATGGTAAGTGCAGGTTGTAAATTGGTTCTCCCGGGCCATTTAGACATCGGGTGCCTGTACGTCTTAATCAGATCTGAGGCGTGACAGTTTGGTAGCTTTGGCCTTGGATGCAGCTACATCCTTATTAATTGTGATTTTGTTAGCCTTGTTGCGGGGTGGCATGACCAGCAACCTTAGGTCTAGCCATAGCTGCAAAATGTTGGAAAAAGTTAGAATTACTTCAAGCAAAAGCACTATAGCTTTCAGCGAGCAAGGATTAGCCCACCGAAAGTTAGAGACAAGTAAGGGACAGGAGTGCAGACAAAGGGTGATCAAGAAACACTTTCGGCGAGTCACCGAGTGCATTCGGCGACCTCAAGCTTCTTGCCAAAAGTTACAAAACCACTCTTCAAATATGGCATGAAATTAAAGGCGAGATGGGGAATTTTGGCAAGCCACCGAGTGGTTAGCGAGCTCGACCTAGCTCGTCAAACGACCCAACGTGCCTACTTTCAACCCAATTTCTCAAATTCAACCCTGTAACCCCCGAAAACAAAATCAAAACATGCACTTATCAAATTAAACTAGGACCCAAGATACCCATGCCCCCGGGATACTCAGACTTCTCCCGGTTTGGCCAAATTTAGCCATGTGACTACTTTTTCCCTTAAGAATGATGTCATCCGCTCTACCATTGGGCAAAATTCGTCATTTGACACAAATGCGGGCTACTTAGACTTCACCTGACCAGACCAAACAACATGCAAGCATAACCCCACAAATTTTGACCAATTTTAAGGCACAAAATCACAAGAACTCAACAATATAAATATTACAGGACAAATTTTTGAATTAACACAGGCACACATATACAAAGTTAAGATCAGAGAGGCCCAACACACAACACTAAGAGAAAATTCACTTGCATAAGAGTACAAATTTCTAAAAATAAATTTCAGGGTTCGGAAAACCAACCTTAGATCCCGATTAAAACAATTTAAAATGCTAGGCGGCAAAGAAATCCACCCCGAACACAAATCCGACGACTAAAACACTCTAAAATGCAAAAAATATGGGAAATATTGTGTAGGTGTGAGTTTGGGAAGATTAAAAGTGAGGGAAAGTGAAAGAGTTTGAAAGTTTAAACCTTTGGCCTTTAAAAACCATCCAATTCTCGCCCATTCTACGACATTAGTCTTGCTCGCCAACCCACTCAGCGACACACCAAGTGGGCACTTACCTAGCCGAGTTTTACAGGACCTCCAGTTAATTTTTGGTCCAAACGGCGGACTAGATCGAGATCGCCGACCTGGTCGGTGATTCGCCAAGTTGCTCTTGGGCTCGCCGAGTTTTCCAGACTCCAATTAGAAAATGTCTTGAGTCCAACGACGGTGTAGGTCGGGCTCGCCGACCTCTTGGGCGATGTGCCGACTGGACTTTTAGCTCGCCAACCTGCACTTCTCAAACACATTCTACACTTTTACCTGCATAATCAACATACCATTATTTCTGAAACTAAAATAAAAGCAATAAAACTTTGGGTTGCCTCCCAAGAAGCGCCTTAGTTAATGTCGTGGCATGACGCAAGTCCAATTGGGACACTAGTAGTTGAATGAGCATGGAATGAGAGGTTTTCATCTGGTTCAACATCAATACATTCTCTCTTATATCCTCCAACACTCTGTCGTGTTCTTCGATTTTGTTTAGAATGACTAAGAGGACCTCTTCAAGTTGACCACCCTTTTGCTTCTTCATCTTTCGACGCTCGTGAGGGGGGATGCACCTTTCCTTTTTCTTGGACACCACCTCTAATTCCATGACTTTCTTGGCCAAAACATCCAACTGAGTCAACAATGTGGCCAATTCTTGGTCTTTTTCCTTCTTTTTGTTGGTGTTGGCCATGTTATCAAGGAGTTGGGCAGCAGTCTCATAGGAATGTTGCATCAAGCAGCCCGAAGAGAGTTGGTCAGCCAGTATTCTATTTTCGGGGCCAAGACCCCGGTAGAAACATTCCAGAAGTATATTATTTGGAATCTCATGAGTTGGGCATTGCTGCAATAGGATTTTAAACCTTTGCCACAACTCATAAATTCCCTCACCCTCCAATTTATTGAAATTTAGGATGTTATCCCTAAAAATCATCAATCTCAAAGGAGGGTGATCCATTGGGTCACCGTTGTTACCAGATATGCTCATATATTCTGTCCAAAACAGTAACACAAAAACCAAAACTAAAAATTAAGTAAGTTCAACTATGACTAACAAGAACAAAATTCAACTTACCTAAAAATTCTCAAATAACACCACTTCCCGGTAGCGGCGCCATTTTGATTTCATAAATCATGACACTTCATCCAATACTAAGTGTCAACGATCGTTAGTCAGTAGTATAACCTAACTAAGTGAGTTGGGGTTGAATCCCACAGGGAGTGGTGCTTATTTGAGAATCAATAGAAAAACATGAATATGTTCAAGTCAATCATAGGTAAAATTTACGAATAAAAGCATGGTTCAAGTTTGGGTGACACAAGTGTCAAATAACATGGGGTTTTGGTTTCAACTATCAGCTACAACAACAAAAAACACGAAAATAACTAGTATAGAGACGGGTTCTTGGGATGTGATTGGAGTATGGGCTAAGTTAGACAAATGGGTTATTGCAATTAATAGTAAATAGTTGTAAAATCAGTGAATAAGCTAGACTTTAGTGGGATAAACTTTCTCTCTAACAATTTACCCCGAGTCAAATTCGTTTCTCTCAAACACCAATAAGCAGCAATTAAGAACAGCCTACGCTTTAGTCCATTCACTCTCTCGAGCTGAATATGTGGAAAATGGTATAGGATTCACTCTCTCGAGTTGAACCCATGACTACCCAAAACCCACAGACCATCAAATCAGTAATCTTGGTTTTAAAACCTCTCTCTCGAGCAAGCCAAAAACACCAAGGTAGAGTTGCATTTGGAACTACAACCCTTTAGATTAATCCACAATGACTGAATGAAATCACTTTTAAACAACATTTAAACTATCAATTAACAATACCCAGTAGCTAAATCAACCCATAATCACATAATCACATCCCAAGAATTGGGGTTTTTGGTAGACATCATAAAAAGATAAAAATTGTTACCTAATTGACTTTCTATTAACTGGGTAAAATTAATTCCGTCTTTACAAAGGTCAAGATTGAAGAATCTCAAAGACCCACTTCCAATTTCTCAAAAATGGAAATCTTCAAATCTTTAAAGCTAAGGAAAATATTGTCTCAATACTCTCAGTTCTAAGCTCAAAATTCAAAACTGATAATTATGAATTCTAGATACTAAGTTTGATAAGATCCATTCTAAACTAAATATTCAAAAATGTATTTATAGTCACCAAAAAATGTGCTGCAAAGGATCATTCGGTGCAATAAGTTGGGATCGCCGATCCATTTGGTGATCCGCCCTTTGGTCAATTCCATCGCCATTTTTCTTTGGCCTTCAAAAACTTCAAGTTCTATAACTTTGGGCGATATAGCATTGCATCATATAACTGTTTGACGACACGCCGACTACTCCTTTCTATCACCGACTTGATTTTCTCCTTCAAGGCTTGTCACGCTGGAGCTTTAGGCGAGATCATGGTCATTTAGCGACTCGCCCAATGGATGAGGCGATCATCAAGCCTTCTTTTCTTCGTTCTTTCAGCTACATTGTTCCTTTTTGCTCATTAGTGTTCATGCTTTGTTCCTCAATCCAAATACCTGAAAATGAAGGATTTACATCAGTTATTGGCATAAAATATGCATTTGAGGACATTAAATCTATTAAAATAAAGCCTTAAATGAGTCCCAATCGTGGACTTATCAACAACCAGGATTTGGAGAATTGTTTAGAATGAATAAGCTTTCCGCCTTTGTCTTGTTCTTGCCTTTTATTTCCGCATTTCTTTCATTTTCATAGGGCTAAGGTTGACTTGTATTTATAGAAAAAGACAAGTCTCGTCATTCCATTTTTGTGTTGTGATACACTTGAAACTTTATCCTCATTTTCCTCACCATTCCCGGAGTAGGTAAGAGGTTTTTCCTTGGATTTCGAGAAGGATGGATTACATTCATCAAACAAAGTTCGGTTACAAATGTCTTAGGAATCCATTGCTGACTTTTTCTCACACGATTAGAAGTGCGTGAAGCAGCTTGTTATTTTTCATTAGGCTCAGAGATAACCAACCACTTATGTTTCTTGGAAGCTGGATGAGGAGAATCAGGAAGAGAGGCCTTTCTAGTAACAAGTACCTTTGGTCTGGCAATAATTTACATTGCACAACAACCCATATCATATATCGAGTGAATGGTTAGTTGAAAATTCATCAAAACGAAAACTCATTAAAATTTTGTCTTGGTGCTTGTTAAGCAGGTCGATGATTTATTGAACATGTTTAGAGAGCTTTGAAAAACTTGCTGAAATTGACAGTAGCCAACCAGGTAGAAATGGGGGAAAAGGCTGAGGTCATTACCAACTCGGTGACTTGTGATTAGTGGTAGATTTGAATTAATTTAAGACCTATTTATCTCAACATTTAGTGTCATAAATTCCTTATTATGTCCTATTCTATTGATATTTTGATGATTTATAGCGATGAAAGACTAAGGACAGGGCAAGGATGAATGTTTGAAAGAATGGCCAAAACTTTAAAAAATAAAGTTCAAACTATACATCGATGATCACCAAACAAGAAAGGTGGATCGCCTAGTGAGCATCACTTGAGAAATGGTGATTAGGTTTACCATCGCTATAGGTAATAATACAAGGAGAAAAATTGACTGCTAAAAAGGTGAACTAAGAGGGTACTCGAAGATACGCCAAATGTGAAAGACAGACTCAAACGAGCTCGCTGACTAAGGTTCAATCACCTAAAGGCTAGAGCAACAAAAGGTGAACTTGAGAGCAATTGGCTATTCATCTCTTGTGATCGGCGAGCCCAACTATTGTCACTCAATGGGTAGCTTATTGAGCTTAGGGCCAGATTTCTGAAAGCTATAAATATTCCAAAGGAGAGAGAAAAAACGTTTCAAAATTGGTGAGAAAGTTCTGATTATTTTGGAGAGAAAAACATTTTACCTTATAAGTTCTAGTGTTCAGGGTTTTTCAGTTTTGTTCTTTAAACTGAAGAATTGAAGTTGAATTCAAAGTGAGTTTGTTTGTAATATCTTAATTAAATGTTACCCATGGGAGCTTTCATGAAAGGTATACTATCTTTACTTTTTGTGAAGGGTTGCTAAAACCCCAAGATCTAGGGGTGAAATTTTAGGGTTGGTTGTTAATTTAATGTAGTGGGCATTGTTGTATGCTCTTTTTTGTTGCTGTCTGATTGAATAACTCTATCAAAGACAATTCATCCTATTATAAGCGTCAACGATCGTTAATCAGTATATAACTAACCTAAATGAGTTAGGGTCGAATCCCATAGCGAGCGGTATGTGTTTAAGATTCAATAGGTGTGAACATGGACAAATCAATCATATGAATAGAAATTATCGAATAAAGACATTATTCAAATCAGGGGGTGACACGAATGTAAAATGGGGGGTTTTAGTTTGAAATTTTCAACTAAAAATAGTGGTAAATAATATGAAATAACAATAATTAGACGGGTTCTTAGGATGTGATTCGATTATAGGCTAATATAGACAAATGAGTAGTTGCAACTATTAGAAAATATCTAAATATTAGTGAGTAAGCTAGAATATAGAGGAGGTAAACTTTCTATCGAACAATTTACCCCGAATCAAGTCCATTTCTCTTGAGCATCAACAAACATGCATAATAAGAACAACCCACACCTTAGTCTATTCACTCTCTCGATTTGAATGTGTGGAATTGGGTTTAGGATTCACTCTCTCGAGCTGAACCCATGGCAACTCAATACCCACAAACCATTAATCAATAATCTTAGTTTTAAAACCTCTCTCTCGAGCAAGCCAAAAACACAAGGGTGGAAAACTATGATTCATAAATTAAACCCCAATTAATGATTGAACTCACTTGTAAATAGAATTTAAACTAACAATTAGCAATACCCATAAACTAAATCAACCTATAATCACACCCCAAGAATTATGATTTTAGCTTGACATCATAAAAAGATAAAAATCTTTACCAAATTGAGTTTCCAACAATTGGGTAAGATTCACATTCGTAGAATCTCAAAGACCTACTTCCAATTTCTCAAAAGTGGAAAACTTCAATTCTTCAAGGCTGAAGGAAAACTGGAAAAAACTTGTCTCTCAATTCAAGACTTAATAATAGACTGAAATATTATGATATCAAATCCATCTAAACTAAACGTATAAAAATGTATTTATAGTCGACAAAAGTGTGCTGCGAAAAGACACTTGGCAAAGTAAGTCGGGCTCACCGAACAACTCGGCGAGCTGCCCTTTGGTCACTTTCATCTCCTTTCTGCCTTGGCATTCAGCATCCTCAAGTTCAGTAACTTTGGGTGATCAAGCACTGCATCGTGGAACTACTTGGCGATTCACCGACTGCTCTTTTCCATCACCAACTTGATTTCTTCCCTCAGGGCTTGGCACGCTGGAACTTTAAGCGGTCAAATGGCCATTCAGCGACTCGCCAAGTGGACTTGGTGATCACTAGGCTTGTGTTTCTTCATTCTTTCAACTCGCTTTGTTCCTTTTTGCAAATTAGTGTCCTTGCTTTGTTCCTCAATCCATATACCTGGAAATTAAGGGGTTTACATTAGTTATTGGCACAAAATAAACATTTGAGGACACTAAATATATATATAAATAATGCCCTAAATGAGTCCAAATCTCGGACTCATCAACACCCCTAACTTAAATTATTGCTTGTCCTCAAGTAAAACTCAAGTTCAGCAGTTCAAAAAGGATGTCTCAAACATTGCTACACAAGACTCAATCATGAATGTACACAACAAGACTCAACTTACTTATGCAAGGATCAATTGTGCACTCAAAGATTCAAGTTGTGACTCACCATCATCAAAGATTCTCAAGTTCACAATACTTGCTTCAAATGCATGTTCAAGCTCAACAAAGGTACTCAACTGCCCTCAAACAAGAATGCTTCCATATTCACAGACAATTGTTCAACAATTTATAGTTCCGGATTCACATACAACTCTCACACTCACAGTGATGAACACATGCATGACTTCACCCATATGTTTGCCCTTATTTTCCAATCAACATTCACTTTAGCTCAGTCAAGATCAAAAAGGTCTTTTTAATGCTTGTAACAGGGCTGAGTGTAAAAGTATGGTCATTTAGGCTTAGTGGTTGCTATCCTCATGAAATGTGGCACAAACATCACTTTCTTTTATTTTCTTCAGCATTTTCACCCATGCTCAAAATTTCACCCCATTATTCACTTCCAATGGAATACTGGACACCCCATTTCTTTTGCAACTTTCACAACTTTTTCATTTTTTTCTTTTTTCTTGTTTTCTCTTCTTTTTTTTTGTAAGAAGGGGTTCCATCTTTTTCAAAACTATGGATAAAGGGGTATTTCTTCACATTTCTTGATCTACCTTTTCTTTTCACCACACCCCCAATTTAGGCTTTTTTCCTAAGTTGGCTATTCAAACAAACCACACTTCATGAGGATTATGGGTGAATGGATAAAGAGGGGTTGCAATTGCATCAAGTTTCTTCCAAGAAAGGTGTAAGGCTCAAAAGGAGTTCAAGCAAGGTTCACATACTCACAAGGTTGGCCACAAAAGAGGTATATTGTCAAATTGTTTCACTCTTCAAAATTGTTGCCTAAGATCATTTTAAGATCTTGCATCACTTAGTGAACCGGACCAACGGGGCAAATTCTAGGTGTCATCACACAACGTTCATGAAAAGCTCATCACACAAGGGATTGATACAATATCAAACAAGACTCCACACTTTCGCTAGTGTGCAATATTCATCACAAGAGACTCATTTGATAATCGGCTAGTCACAACGAGATGCAAAAAGTTCACATATTATCTACGCAACTTCATTTGGCCTTATCGTAACCGCACATTCATTTTTGTTCGATTAAGAGGACTATTTAAGTCATCGGTATTGATCATAACCGATACTAAAATTTGTATAAGAACAACCACAATAAAAAACAACATGATGTGGATTTTTTTCCAGAAGGGTCAAAAACCATTTGCATTTAAAACAAGGAGCCATAAGCTCAAACATCCACAAAACAATGACGAAACTCAATTTACAGCACAAAAACCTAATATTTTTACAAAAATGATAATCACAAGAGGTAGGTATAGAGATACCTCACCCCACCACAAAAAAAAGCAAATTTGTCCTAAAATGCAACAAAATGATAAAAAGTTGATGAGTCTGAGATTTGGGCTCATTTGGGGTTTTATTTACAATGATTTAGTGTCCTCAAGTGCTTGTTTTGGGCCAATAACTTACGTAAAACCCTTGATTTCTAGGTATATGGATGAGAAACCAAGAAAGGACACTAATTTGCAAATCAAAACGAAGCGACCTGAACTAGTGAAGAAAAGAAAATCTGGTGATCTCCTAGTCCACTTGGCGAGTCGCAAAATGGCTATTTGACTACCCAAAGTTCCAGTGTGCCAAGTCTTGAAGGAGAAAACCAAGTTGGCGAGACAAAAGAGCAATCAACGGATCAGTGCTGGATCGCCCAAAGTTATAGACCTCGAGGAAGCTGAAGGCCAAGGTAGAAGGGTGAGAATATTGACCAAAGGGCGGATCGCCAAGTGAATCGGCAGCCCGAGTTACTGTGCCGAATGGACCTTCACAGAATTTTTTTGGTGACTATAAATACATTTTTGAACATTTAGTTTAGCATCAGATTACTATTGAATTTTGAGTCCTAGGTTTTTAATATTGAATTTTGAGTATTGAGATAAGTTTTCTCTAGTTTCTACTAAGTTTTGAAGAATTGAAGTTTTTCACTTTTGAGAAATTGGAAATGGGTCTTCAAGATTCTTCGAATTGGACCATTGTGAGAACAAAATCAATCTTACCCAGTTGATGGAAAGTCAATTTGGTAATGATTTTTATCTTTTTATGATGTCTAGCTAAAACCCCAATTCTTGTGGTGTGAATATGTGATTATGGGCTGATTTAATTTATGGATATAGCTAATTGTTAGTTTAAATATTGTTTACAAGTGAGTTCAATCATTAATTGTAGTGTAATTTAAGAATTGTAGTTGCAAATGCAGTTCTAACATTGTGTTTATGGCTTGCTCGAGAGAGAGGTTTTAAAACTAAGATTATTGATTGATGGTCTGTGGGTATTGGGTTTTCATAGGTTCTGCTCGAGAGAGTGAATCCTAAACCCTTTTTCCACACATTCAGCTCGAGAGAGTAAATGGACTACTGTGCAGGATGTTCTTATCTTGCATGCTTGTCGATGTTCGAGAGAAATCAACTTGATTCGGGGTAAATTGTTTGAGATAATGTTTACCCCCTCTATATTCTAGCTTACTCACTAATATCTAGCTATTTTCTAATAGTTGCAATTACCCATTTGTCCATACTAGCCTATAATCGATTCACATCCCAACAACCCGTCTCATTATTGTTATTTTGTATTATTTGTTGCTATTGTAGATGATAATTAAAACCAAACCCCCCTTATTTGATATTCCTGTCACCCTCTGATTTGAATTAAGTTTTTATTCGAGAATGCCTGTCCCTATGACTTGTTTTACCATGTTCACACTTTCCTATTGAATCTTAAACACGTACCGCTCCCTGTGGGATCAACCTATCGACCTTTAATCTGTTGATTATCCGGGGAGGAGGACCCTGAACTGGTGGTGTTGGAACCACAGTTGGTACCGTAGCTGGCACTGCATCAATTGTAAGAGGGGTGGCCTGAGGAACTCTGGACGAATCTGGGTGAGACCTAGCACATATTTCTGCCTGCCGGTACTGTAGAGGTTGTCGTCATTCGGCTTAGAAAATGGTTCTTGGGAGTCAAAGGACTATCCCTCGTTGTTGGAGTTGTGCTCCGGAACCTCAGGGACTGTAGAGGTTGGTCGTCATCCGACTTAGAAAATGTCGGAGGGTTTGAGATGGATGCTCATCCGTGAGTTGAGACGGGGTATCTAGTAACAATTTCTTATCCCATAATAAAGGAATGTAATGAATGTTAAGTACTCAGTGGGCAATAATGCCAAGCACCGAGTGGATATGAATTGGGGTGAATGCTCATCCGTGAGTTGAGGCGGAGTATCTAGTAACAACCTCTTGAGATGGAAGCTCATCCATGACTTGAGGCGGAATATCTAGTATAAATCTCCATATCCCATAACTATGTGCCCACATAGCTCTAGCTAGTGGATCCACTTAAGCTAAAACTAATGGTCCTACTTTAGGCAAGTAGGAATCCCTTATCCGGTGAGGGTGACACCGGTATTCCATGAATTTCTCACATGGTCTATAACGGTTAAGGCTTACCCCCACAAAGAATGTTGATGAATTATGGCTTCTTAAGAATGCACTAGTTAGTGTGGGTGGTGGTATGGGACGCCATCTATGTATTACACAAGTAGGCTTTGAGAGGGGTCATGATGTGTTCCTTTATAATGATGAATGATATGAATGGGCTCTTATGATGATGATTATGAGAATGTTGATCTAATGTCTAATGAATGAACGTGCTCTTAATGTAATGAGGCTAATGAAGAATTTTGATTTATATGCTTGAATGAAATGATGCATGCTATACTTGGATTGTATTATGAGTTACTTCCTTGGTATGACTTAATGAACATGAATGTGCCTTGTCTATGGTGGCTTCAAGGAGTACTTAGTGTGAGTAGTAGTATGGGATGCTACTTATGCATTGCACAAGTATGACTTAGAGTTTCCCTAGGTGATGGTCTTTATGTGTTGATACGACTTATGAAGTATTTATGTCTCTTATGTATGACTCGAGTGAAGATGGAAAGGTTGAATGGTAAGTTCACTTTTGGTGACCTTAAGATGGTACTTTGGTGTGGATGGTGGTATGCGACGCTATCCATACATTGCACAAAGTATAGCTTGAGAGTTAGTTGAGGTGAAAGCTTAATGTGAAGGTAATGGGATACATGTTAATTATGTTTCTAATACGGTTAAATGACTTGTATGTTGATTATGTCTTGTATTATGCTTCTTATGCTTATATGTTCATGAAGGTTTTACCAAAATGGCATATGCCATGACTTTCAAATAAAATGTCCGTTTTAAGCCTATTTTTGCATGGCTATCATACTTAGTACTTAATTGTGCTAACCCATTCTTCTTCTATGTTTACTACAAGTGTAGGTTTCGGCTTTTGAGTGGTTTTCTCTAGTGAAGTTTGGATTGAGACTTCCTCCAAGACTTGGTATGTTCTCATCGATCGAGGACAAGTGTTTAGATGGTCCTTTCTTTCCATGTTATTCTATTGTTAAGATTTCGATACTAAAGGGCCGTGACCCTATTTTGTTTCAAGTATTGTTTAGATGGCCATGTGAGACGATAGACTTCCGCTTGCTTTTAATGTTTTTGATTGTTGGATTTATAAAGAAAAGTTTTAAATTCCACACTCTTTCTAAGTATCTTATGTTATGAATGTTATGAGGCTTGTACAAGACCCCTTCGAGGTCGAGTACGCCATGTTGCTTTCGGGGTGTAAACTCGGGTCGTGACAGGTCTTATGAGTGTGAGGAGAGATTTAAAAAGCTCAAGGCTTTGTTAATATCAGCTCTTGTTTAGACCTTACATGAGGAGGGTGTAGACTTCACCATGTACTGTGATACTTCTATAGTAGGATTAGGTGGTGTTTTTATGAAGAAAGGCAAGGTTATTGCCTATGACTTAAGACAATTGTACACCTATTAAAGGAATTACATTACCCATGATTTGAAGATTGTAGCCGTAGTTTTTGTTCTTAAGCTATGGCGACAATATCTGTATGGGGTTTATTGTGAGGTCTTCACAGACCATCAGAGTCTTCAATACATTTTTAGTTAGAGAGCTCTGAACTTGAGGCAGCGAAGATGGCTTGAGCTACTGAAGGACTATGATATCACCATCTTTGTATCATCCAAGGAAGACCAATGTGGTGGTCGATGCTTTGAGTAGGAAGACTAGAGCATAGGAAGTCTTGCCGCTATTACTGTGGAGGAAAGACATTTTCCTAGAGATGTTCAAAGGTTAGACAACATTCTCTTCCAATTACGGGTTTCTGACGATACGGGTGGGTTGATTGTTTTTATTGAGGCTCATTTTTCCTTAGTTGAGTAGATTTATGAACGTCAGTTTGATGACGAGAAGTTGTCTCATTCGAGACAAGGTTATGAGAGGGTAAGCCAAAGAGGCTTTCCTTGATTCTTATGGTGGCTTATGGATTGGAGGCAGGATTTGTATGCAAGAGGTGGAAGAGTTAATCAGATAAATTCTGGAGGAGGCCCATCTTTCTTGATATTCTTTCCATCAGAGTGCGGCGAAGATGTATCATGACCTGAGCCAACACTTTTGTTGTGTGGTATGAAGAGGTATATTGCATATTTTATTTCAGAGTGTTTGAGTGTGAGCACCAACAGCCTAGAGATATATTTCAGAGGATGCCTATTCCTACATGGAAGTGGGAGCAGATCACTATGGGATTTGTTGTGGGACTACCTACCACTGTGGGTGGTTATGACTCCATTTGGTTGGTGGTTGATAGATTGACCAAGTCTGCCCATTTCATCCAATTTTGGGTGAAGTATACGTCAGAGAAGTTAGCTGAGCTTTATATGAGTCAGATTGTGCGATTGCATGGGGTCCCGATTTCCATTATCTCCGATCGAGATTCGTTTTTCACTTCCCATTTATGGAAGGCTTTGCAACATGGTTTGGGTACTCAATTAGATATGAGTACAATCTTCCATCCTCAGACAGATCGTCAGTCCGAGCGGACGATTCAGGTTTTGGAGGACATGCTTCGAGCTTGTGTGATTGATTTTGGTGATAGATGTTATTAAAATTTGCCATTAGCAAAGTTTGCCTACAACAATAATCATCATTCCAGTATTCAGATGGCCCCTTTTGAGGCGTTGTATGACAGACGATGTAGATTTCCAATCTGTTGATTTGATTCAGATAATGTGGATTCATTAGATACATAATTTCTTAGCAATGTTATGGAGCAGGTTCTTATGATCCAGGGTCGACTATTATCGACCCAGAGTCAATAAAAGAGTTTTACAAATCAGAGAGTTTGTGCTCTAGTGTTCATGGAGGGTGATCATGTTAAGCTTTGAGTGTCACCCATGAAGGGTGTGATGAGGTTTGGAAAGAAGGGTTATCTTAGCCTTAAATTCATTGGACCCTCTATGATTTTGAGTCGTGTTGGAGTGGTGGCCTATAAAGTGGCCTTGCCACCTAGTTTGTCAGTTGTGCATCATGTGATATATGTTTCCATGCTTCGAAAGTACGTGGTAGATTAAGAAGGTATTTTCCCTTGATTTAGTTGAGTTAGGTCCAAAGTTATCTTTTGAGGAAAAGCCTATAGACATCTTGGATAGGCATGTCCGAAAGCTTAGGAACAAAGATATGGCTTTAATGAAGGTACAATGGAAGCATCGTTCAGTCGGTGAGGCGACTTGGGAGACAGAGTCATATATGCGTTCCAGATATCCTTATCTCTCGGAGGCTCCAGGTCCTTTATTTTGCCTTATGTTCAAGGACGAACATGATTTTTAGTAGTGGATAATGTAAGGACCCGGTCAGTCATCTTTTGTTTTTCCATGGAAATTATCATTTTTCCTCCCAATAGTGACATCAAGTTTGCTATGGTTGAGTTTGAAAAGTAGGTTTTGAACTATGAATTGAAAATTGAGAGTTTCTTAGTTTTTAGTTTGAAAGACTAAGTTGTTAAGAAAGTGATTTTTTGCATCTTTTGGAGTTTTAAGTGTTGGAATGATATTCCGTTGATTCCATCAGTCTTGAAGTGTGAAATTTGACTTGTGAGAGTTGTCGATTTCTAATTTCGTGTCTTTTTAGTATTTGAGGTCGTAAGTTGTGAAATTATGGAAATTTAGCCTTTGGGTTGACTTTGGTCCACATTTGGGGTTCGGATGCTTGGATCAGAATTTTGAGAAATCCATTGCATTTAGGGGATTTTAGGGCTAGATGAGGTATTGGTTGATTTTTGAGAGGCCAAGAGCTTGTTTAAGCCTTTTGTAGGCATACGTTAGTTTCTTGTGGTCTTCATGGATGTCGGGTCAAGGAGACTTCAGATACATATTTGATAGTTCCATTGAGTCCTTTTCGTCAAGTATAATCATTTTTCATATGTGGTATGTGTATACGGGGTTCCAAACGAATCCCAAGGGTTATTTCGATGCTTTGAGAGTTGGCTGATTTTCTGATGTCTGAGTTCTAGTGCACCTCCACTTTTGTGAGGGTTTGCTCGCTTTTGCGAGGATCGCTTCAGCAAGGCTTGGTTTGCTTGTGCAGAGGGCCAACCCTATTGACCTTCGTATTTGCGATGCAGCCATCCCTTAAGTGACCTTTTCTCAAGCAAAGGCCTAATCGCAGAAGTGAAGCCCACATTTTTAGTGGGGTTCACTTAAGTGATACGTGAGAGGGATTTTTCTGTAAATTTTGGGGTTTAGGTCCCATTTCACCATTTTTGAACTTGGGGAACCCTTGGTGGTTAATTTTGAAAGAATTGTTTATGCTAGATCGGTTGGGTCAGTATTCTTGATCCTAAACCTTCATTTTTACCATTGATTAATGAGTTTTAACATCAAAATATGAGGTTTTTCCAGAACCCATATTCTTAACTAAAATGGAGTTTGTGAATTGATTGTAAGTCCTATTTTGAAATAATTTTCCCAAATGAGTTCTAGCCTTGAGTAATATTTTCAAGTATTAAATTTCAGATTCTAACCTTATTTTTTGAATTGGGTATTGCGTTGATTGACCCACTGTTCAAGGGAATTGTTGTGGGTTTTGTTGTTTCCAGAAAGTGATTTTAAATACTTGCTTGTTTATAGATTGTTTGACTTTTGAAGTCATTTGTAAAGGGAAAACTCAACTTTTGGAGTGATTATTAATTGATTTAAGGCGACTCACTTCCTAAACTTTGTATTCTAGTAGAATTCATGTGCTTCCTTCGTTGCTTGTGTGTTGGGAGTAGTGGGGATGAGGTGAACAATTTAAATTGTCCACTTGTTATATCTAAATGAATGAAAAGGGGTTGAAATGAAAAAAAGAGGCTGTGTGATGAACATGATGATGTGAATTCCCTTATGGTAATCCTTGTTGATTTATTGATGAAATGTTTGAAAGCATGATTGTGGACTTGAATTGTATGAATTGTTATCTCCTCCATGTGGTATGATATTCTTTGTGTGCATCGACTAAGAACAGCGTGATGAGACATGTGATGTGATATAAAGCAAACTGGAAATGGTTCCAGCTAGTGATATTGTGCCGATGTGAAATGGTTCTGGCAAGAGATTATTCATTGTGACTCGATGCATTTAATGCTTATGCATGACTTAATTGTTGTTGTGATTGATATATTTGTTGTGTGTAACTAAACTAATAATCATTGAGATTGACTTATTTGATTTGTTTGATTGTTGAATTGTAAAGATTGAACTGTGAATATTGGGCTTGTGAGTCATGTATTGTGGAATTTCTAGGTTGGGCTGATTTATGTGTAGGTTGTAGTTTGAGGAGGTTCGGTTGGAGCGTAAGAAGTATTGAATTTCTAGCTAGGTTCTTTGTTTAGTAGGTTTATTGTTGGGTACCGTGTTGTTGGTACTCACTCTTTGCTTCTACACTTGTGTAGGTTCCGAGCTCGGACCCGTGTGATCCTCTTCTTCTCATGACAGTCGAGGCTCGTTACATGATCATAAAGGTAACTGCTTGTCATCCTGGAGGGCCCTCTTTTCCTTCTTCTTTTATGCGTTTTTCTACTTGAGAAACAAAGAATCAAACTTTTATTTATCTTTGAGTTATGTATTTTCCTTATACAACGAGGTCTTGGGGTGTTGTTTAGAATGAATAAGTTTTTCGCCTTTGTCTTGTTCTTGCTTTACTGTTTTCCATATTTTCTTTTTTTTTATTGTGTTGAGGCTGACTTGTCTTTGTGGGAATAGACAAGTGTCATCACGTTCATTTTTGGATCATGACAAATATGATTATAAAAGTTAAATAATAATATGTTAAAAATATTGAGATGAAGCGGGTTGAATTAGGCAGGTACCCAACCCAATTTTTAGTCAATTAGTTGGCTATATGAACTTTTATCTTATTGGTTAGGATTCAATTAGGTAACAATATAGAGGGGAATCTTAGTAGCTTAAATGGTTGGCTATCCGAACTTTCAACTTATTGGTGAGTGAATTCCTAATTATGTAATCCACTCCCTTATCTTAGTGCAAGAAAAAAGTTTGGTTTTCAATATTGTAGTTCATTACCATATTTTTAATCAAGTAAATTTCATCATTATGGTACCCTTGCAACCAACCGTCACACAATCACAATCATAATGAAATGTAAACACAGTTCTAACTACAAGTAAATATACACCTTCATTACATGAGATTATCACCAAGTTATCATCTCAGTTTCATTCCTTTGATCTTCCTAGCCATGCATTGTACAAACAGTACTATATAACCTTGAAACAATCAACCCTTACATAGTCCCAAATGACTCTTTCTAGATAGTTCTTCCCACTTATAAGCCACGTTTCATCGATTACACCCCTAGGATAACACATAGCAATATTTATAAGATCAACACAAACAAACTAAGTACCTTATCCCCTACACAACTCTGATCCACACATTTGTCTATCCTAACCTTGTTCGAGAAGATCTATACATGCAAACTCCCCACAATTCACAAGGTATTATGTAATTAATGACATGTCTAACTACTTAGTCAAGCCTACCCTACTTGGACACCAAATAACTACTGGAAATATTTGAACACAAGATTTTGGCTTCATTGGGGTGAATCCTGACGGACATAGACCAGAATTACATGGGTCTTGGTCTTCCTTGCACAAAATTCCCTCCTCTACAATATCTTCAAACTCGGAGCAGCTTAGGAGGATACTTGGAGTAGTCCTAGAATGTTTTTCCATTGAAGAAGGGGTGGAGAGAATTAAGAGAATCTATGTTTTCATGTTTATGTTCCGTTAATGGCTGGCACACTGCCACAACGGCACTTCTATAACGGAAATATTCTTTCTATGGCAGGATGATGTCAGTTCGGTTAAATTTCAAATTCTAAAATTTTCATTGTGGCACCACATCAAATCATAAATTTATTGGGATCGCTATAAGTGTTAGAGTTTTGCCCTGATTTTCTTACCTTATTTGAAGTGTATTTTTCCTAAAAGAAAAGACAAAATATAACAATAAATGGTTTTACATGTAGTAGGTTTTCTTCAGTTCCAGCCTTGAAATTGAAGGATTTCTCTGTAGATTTCGTCACCAGGTTTATGGAATTTCACTAGTGCGTTACTTTCATCCACTAGGTCCCCAGAATTAAGTAGGATTTTTGATTCTATATATCCTGTTTAGACCTAGGGTTTCAAAAACCTTAGAATTTTTTGTGATTTAGTTTTTATAGTATCCTCAGTCGAAATAGCTTGTTTTCCATGGAAATGTTGCTTAGTTGTTTATACAAAACTCAGAACCCTAGTTGTATGAATTCTCTTAGTTGATGAATTATATTGCTAGGTCAGTTAAACAGATAAACATGCTCCAGTTTTTGAATGTTACATTGTCCAGTAATTAAATGTTGCATTCTTAGATTTGCTTGTCAGAATATTGAGCTATCTATTATTTCAGTAATGTTGTGTCATACACATTTCCAGTTGGGAGTAGTCTTAGCACCGACTTGGACTAGGGTTCAATGTACCCTCATACTCCTAGAACTACATGCCCCCGTAGGAGTATAAGTCCTCTCTGTGGGCATCAAATTTAGTGATCACGCCAGCTATGCCTTTATACCCCTGGCAAGGAATATTAATTGGGTCCTCTCGATGAGACGTATAGATCATTCTCCATGTTTATTTCACGTGGTTTTATGTCAGTTAATTGTAGCTCCCACAGTCAGAGTTTAGTCCATTTGACTAGGTTTTTAGTTTATACTTCAGTATTCAGTCTCAGCATGTTATGTTCATGATTAGCACTTGGTCATTGCATTTAGCTCAGTTTCCAGTTATATTTCAGCATATATATACATTATGCTCAGTTTATGTCATTTGCTCAGTTATGCTTTGTTTATTGTGTATATCTTGTTAAACTATTATCTATATCTTGCATGCTCAGTACATTCCAAGTACTGACGCATACTTTGCGCTACATCAATTTTGAGTCAACATTCGTAGCTTCAGTGATGATTCCTCATATGTCGAGGACAATAGACATACTTTCATTTTAGTCTTTTACATTTCAGTTTCAGTTAGTTAGAGTTAGCTGGGGGCATGTCCCATCAACTCTACTCAGTTAGAGACTTTTCAGACAAAGTAGTAGATTAAGCTTTAGTTTTTGAGTGGTTGTTCAATATAACTAAACTCTTAGTATGTTTCTTATATTCAGACTAGTTGGGTATTCCCATTTTCCAGTTATTTATTGTTTAGCTTCCGCATAGTATTTTTCTTATTTTATTATTTTTCAGTGTGCTTATGATATGCCAGAAAGAAAGTTAACTTGGGGTGACTCGTGATCCTAGGTCCCGTGTTACGTCAAGGGGTAGCATCGAGGCGTAAAAAACTTGGTATCAGAGCATTATGTTTAAGAGTCCTAAGGTGTCTGAAAGACGCACTAAGTAGAGTCTCTTTAATGGGTGTGAAGTTAACCACATCTATGAGAGAGAGGTTACAAAGTGTTTTTAAGAAAAACTTGACTTTCTTTTTATTCTTATCGTGCATGGGTATGATCTCCTTTCTAATCTGTCGTTATGCGTTTAAGATCATTCCTCCTCATAGAGCTTATGCACGTAATGTTAATGCACGCAATGCTAACATAGTTCCTCCAATCCTTAATCAGGAGGTTACAAATGTAGATTTTAGGAATGTGATCCAACTATTGGCTCAGAGTGTGGCCAATAAGAACAATCAATAGGCCCTAGTTCCTACTAACACTAATGGTGGATCAGCTACAACTAAGATTCGAGATTTTGTTTGGATGAATCCACCCGAGTTTTTAGGGTCGTAGGTTGGTGAGGACCCACAAAATTTCATCGATGAGGTTAAGAAAATTATTGGAGTGATTCAAGTGACTGGTAATGAGAGGATGGAGTTGGCATCCTACCAGCTTAAGGGTGTAGCTCACATTTGGTTCACTTAGTTGAAAGAAAATAGGGGTGTGGATGCAGCTCCTGTGACTTGGGAGTGCTTTATTGGAGCTTTTTTGGATAGGTTCTTCCCAAGGGAGTTTAGAGAAGCTAAGGCACAAGAGTGTATTAATTTGAAGCAAGGTACCATGTCGGTCCAATAGTATGGACTTAAGTTCACCCAGCTCTCCATGTATGTTCCACAGATGGTTGCCGATCCAAGGGCACAAATGAGTAAGTTTTTGTTCGAGGTATCCGACTTGGTGAAGACAGAGTGTAGAAATGCTATGCTGTTAGAGGATATGAATATATCTAGGATTATGACTCATGCTCAACAGGTTGAGGGAGATAAGCTTAGGGAAATGGCTTAGGACAACAAAAAAGCTAGAACAGGGAACTATGGATACTCTAAGCAGAAATCGGGTAGTGGAAATCACTCATAGTTTCAGCAGAGGTCTATAACCACAACACCCTCATCAACTAGGTATTCATCCCTCAAGTTTCAGCATGATGTAGGGCATGTGGTTCTAAGTCTCAGGGGAGTAATTTAGGTAACAAGACTTTCCCAACTTGTCCAAAGTGTGGTAAGAACTATCCGAGCGAGTCTTGTAGGCAAGGAAGGGTGTTTTGGGTGTGGTCGGCCTAAGGTTGAAGGATTGCCCTTCTGCCAAGCAAGGACAAAATGTTAACAACAATAGGGTTCAATCTACAGCTCCAACAACATCGGCATGTCGCCCAACTCAACAAGGTGCTTCATCTGGTACAAGTGGTGGTGAGTGCCAGAACAGGTTGTATGCTCTTCAGGCTCGCCAGGAAATGGAAGATTCTCCTGATGTCGTCACTGTTACGTTACGAGTCTTTCATTAAGAAGTTTATGCATTTGTTAGATCCACAAGCTACATTGTCTTTTGTAACTACCTATATAGTTGTAAAGTTTGGTGTTATTCCAGAAACTCTCTCAGAAGCCTCATCAGTTTCTACTCTAGATGGTGACCCAGTTATAGCTAGAAGGGTATACATAAATTGTCCTGTCACAGTATCTCAGAAAATCAATTCAACAAATCTTGTAGAGTTAAAATTCTCCTGATGTGGTCACTCATACGTTACGAGTCTTTCATTTTGAAGCTTATGCATTGTTAGATCTAGAGTCTACATTGTCTTTTGTAATCCCTATATTGCAGTAAACTTCAGTGTCAGTCTAGAAACTCTCTCAGAACCCTTCTCAGTCTCTACTCTAGTTGGTGACCTATTTATAGCTAAACACCTATACAAAAATTGCCCTGTCACAGTTTCTCAGAAAGTCACCTCAGCAGATCTTGTAGAGTTAGAAATGGTAATTTTGACATCATTCTAGGCACGGATTCATTACATTCCTCTTATGCCTCAGTCTATTGTATAACTAAGATCGTTCGGTTTTAGTTTCTAAACAAGCCATTCTTAGAATGGAAGGGTAGTAGCTCAGTGCCTATGGGTCGATTCATTTCGTAGCTTAAGGCAAGTAAGATTATTTCCAAAGGGTATGTCTATCATCTTGTTCGGGTTAAGGATTCAAACTCCAAAACCCAAACTCTTGAGTCAGTCCCAATAGTAAATGAGTTTCCAGAAGTGTTTCCAGAAGATCTTCTCAGAGTTCCTCCCAAAAGGGAAATCGATTTTAGAATAGATCTCCTTCCAGATAGCTAACCTATTATGATTTTTCCTTACAGAATGGATTCAGCCGAGCTTAAGAAATTGAAAGAATAGTAGAAAGACATTCTAGATAAGGGATTTATCAGACCTAGTATCTCTCCATGGGGTGCTCCAGTGTTGTTCATGAAAAATAAAGATAGTTCTCTCAGAATGTGCATTGACTATTGATAGTTGAACAAAGTTACAATCAAGAATAAGTATCTCATCCCTAGGATTGATGACTTGTTCGACCAACTTCAGAATGCTAGTTGCTTTTTCTAAGATAGACCTCAAGTCCGGCTATCATCAACTGAGAGTCAGAAATAGTGACATTCCAAAGATAGCTTTAAAAACTCGGTATTGTCACTTTGAATTTGTAGTTATGTCTTTCAGACTAACAAATGCTCCTGCAACTTTTATGGACTTAATGAACAGGGTGTTCAAATAGTATTTGGACTTGTTCGTCATATCTTTATTAATAATATCCTCATTTATTCTCAGACTAAGGAGGAGCATGTGAATTATCTGAGAGTGGTCCTGCAAACTCTTAAGGATCGCCAGCTATTCACTAAGTTCAATAAATGTGAAATTCTGGTTACAATTGATTGCTTTCCTTGGTCATGTGGTATCCAGCAAAGGAAACCGTGTGGATTCTGAGAAAATTGAGGCAGTACAACATAGGCCCAAACCCACCTCTCCAAGAGCTATAAGAAGTTTCTTGGGTTTGGTCGGGTATTACCAGAGATTTGTTGAAGGACTTTCATCCATAGCTTCCCCAATGACCAAGTTGACTCAGAAAAAGGTTAAGCTTCAGTGGTCAGATGAATGTGAGAAAAGCTTCTCAGAACTGAAGACTAGGTTGACTACAACTCATGTCTTGACTCTACCAGATGGTTGAGACAGTTATGTGATTTATTGTGAAGCATCCCGGGTCGGCCTAGGTTGTGTGTTGATGCAGCGAGATAAGGTCATAACTTATGCTTTTAGACAACATAAGGTGCATGAGAAAAACTACCGGACTCATGACCTCAAGCTTGTAGCCATAGTATTTTTCCTAAAGATTTTGAGACACTACTTGTATGATGTTGATGTTGATGTTCACAGATCATAAGAGCCTCCAGTATGTGTTCACACAGAAAGAGTTGAATCTTCGTCATAGGAGATGGCTTGAATTCCTCAAAGACTATGACATGAATGTGCTTTACTATCCTTGTAAGGTCACTGTAGTAGATTATGCTTCTCAGTAGGCTGTCTATGGGCAGTGTAGCACATGTTGAAAAAGAAAGGAAAGAGCTAGCCAAAGATGTTCACCGGCTTGCTCGATTAGGATTTTGTCTTACGGACACATCAGATAGTGGGGTGACAGTTCAAAATGGATCAAAATCTTTACAAGTAGCGGAGGTTAAGGAAAAATAGTATAGTGATCCTATATTGCTTCGGTTGAAGGGTGCAGTTCATCAGCAGAAAGTTTAGGTTTTCTCCCTAGGGGGAAATGGTGTGCTTCGTTACCAGGGTCGCTTATGTGTTCCTAATGTGGGTGAGTTGAGGCAGCAGATCCTTACAGAAGCTCATAACTCCAGGTATTCCATTCATCCAGGTGCCAATAAGATGTACCGTGATCTACAATAAGTATTTTGGTTGAACGACATAAACAAGGACATAGCAGATTTTGTTGCTAAGTGTCCTAATTGTCAACATGTTAAAGTAGAACATCAGAAACTAGGAGGTATGACTCAAGAGATTAACATTCCTACATGGAAGTGGGAAGTGAAAAACATGGACTTCATTACAGGTTTTGATGCTTATCGTGACCAACGACACTAACCTACGGTACGAGTGTCTATGATCGTCGATAATATAGTAACCCAACCAAGAGTTGGGGTCGTGTCCCAAGGGAGTGGTTTTGAGAATTGATAGAAAAGTAAAATTTAGCTCTAACTAGTCGTAGATAGAGACATTGACGAACAAAAACATAGCAAATTAAAGGGGGTGACACAAAAGTGTCAAATATCAAATGGGGGTTGTGTCACAAGTAGTAAAAACAACAAAAATAACAAGAAAATCAAGTATGGGGAGAAGTTCTTGGGGTGTGACCGCAATACAATTTGAGATAAATAGTTGGGTACATGCTTTCGTTAGGAAATTTGCAAGATAATAGTGACTAGGCTAAGCGTTAGATGGAAATAAGTTCCCTCTCGGTCAACTTACCCCGTTTCAAATACATTTCTCTCAAACACCCATTTACCGCATGAAGGCCAGCCTACGCCTTACCCCATTCACTCTCTCAAGCTAAGTGTTAGGATATGGGACTAAGGCTTACCCTCTCGGGTTGAACCTCATGTTGATCCACTCCTTAGGCCATAGTCTAGTGGTCTTGGTTTCGCGACCTCCCTATCAAGCAAGCCGAAAACACATGGGTGGTTTTGTATTTGCAACTTCAAACTCATTAAATTAAACCACAACCACTAGGTGAAATCACCATTAAAATATATCTAACCTATCAGCAAGCAAGACCCAACAACAATATCAACACATATTTGCTAAATCACACCACAAGAATGGGGTTTTTAGCCACACATCAAGAAATAACAAAATACACCAAAAATCATACGAAAATCAAATGGGTATAAGAAATTAAACCTTGATTTAAGCAAAGGAAGAAGAATGGAGAAGACCCACTTCCAACTTGGGGAAGATGAAACCCTTCTTTCTTCAAGTCTCCCAAACAAAACCCTCTCCAAACTTGAGAGAAAATATCCCAAAAAAGTACTATTCTATTTTGAAAATTATAATAATGGTTCGAATCCTTCAAATTAATAAAGAGTTTAGTATTTATAAACTTCAGAAATTAGTGCTGGTGGATCACTCAGCGAGGTTAGTTGAGACCGCCGAATGACTCGGCAACTCGCCCTTCTTCTGTCTCTTCATCATTTCAAACATGCCTTCAGCATCTTCACATTCTGGACCATTGGGTGGTATAGTACTGCTTCGTGGAACCATTCGACAAAGCGCCAATTGCTCCTTTCATGGCCTTTTTGATTCTCTTCTTTCAAGGCTTCGCATACTGGAACAAAGGGCGGAATTTGTCCCTTCGGCGACTCGCCAACTGTGCTTCGCGATGCTAAGGATTCAGCTTCTTCATTCTTTTTAGCCTTGTTGTTTCTTTTTGCGCCTAAGTGTCCATGCTTCTACTAAAACTTCAAATACCTGAAACTTAAGAGTTTTCATGTAACGTCCCATATTTTGCATATACTAGTTCTATGTGAGTAGTGAGGGTTTGAAATAGGTTTGACAATATTTGAAAGAGGTTTGAGGCTAAATAGAGTAACTAAAGTATAATTTGTCATAGTAATCAACCTACTTGCTTAAGCTACTGATTCGGATGTCTTACGTAATTAAGTTACTTACGTACATGTGTAGCTTACGTAGAAAGGATGACATAGGTTCTTAATGGTAGATTAACTGCTGATCTACTTAAATAAGTGGTGAGTAGGTGATGCACCTACTTAGGAAATATGTGGACTGCATTTTAAAAGAAAAGGACAACTAGGTGATGCAGCTACTTAAAGAACTTGTGGCAGAAATTAAGGGAGTGATGTACCTGCTTACTTAAAGTGAGGGACTAGATATTTCTACATATTTCTTAATGTAAAAACGTCCATAAAGGACCCTTAAGAGAATGAAATTCATTTCATATATCTCTCACTTGTTCTACAGCAATTTACTCCCAAAAAGAAACCCTAGAAGCTCCAAAGTGATGGCCTGCAAGTTCACCATTAAAAATCTGAGAAAAGCCTTTATTTTTCAAGTACAAGTTGGTGTAACATCTCCCATCTTAAGAAATTCAAGAGGAGGAACTGATTTCACCATAAGATAATTTGGAAAAGACAACCTAAACCTTGAAGTTAGCAAGTGAGGTTGCTGTCCAATAAGGTGAGTTACTGAAATTTTCATCCCTCTTTTGTGCTTGAATCGGTTAGGGGATTTGGTATGTGTTAATGAGCTGAGAATTATACCTTTTACATGGTGTGAGATTGGGGAATGTTCTAGTTGATTATGCATGTTGGGACAGCCATGGAGGGGAGCTCATTTGAGCATTTTAAATGTAATGTTAGTTGAATGCTCAAGGGACAGTGGTCGGAAACCGTGACTTCATATTGCTACTACCACATTATGATGTTTAGAAACTGATTTGTGTATAGTAACATAAGGAGGCATGTGCAGAAGTCATGAGAACTTGTTAAAGGATAAAACGGTAAAGGGTGCAGTAACGTACCATCTAATTGGACGTTGCATGAGCTTGCTGCCTGCAACCCCTTTGTATATTGTTTTGCATATGTTATAAAGCCCGAGGAGTTTCAGGGGACCTTATTAGAAGGTCGTATTGTATATGATGTTATTAAAGGAGAAGGGGTGGAATGCATACCATCGGTTTGATAAGTATGGGTTTGTTGCCTGATTACTGTTTGCCAAGTTTAAGTTGCCCAATCTGTTGGTTAGCTACTAATATTAGTTGTGTTACTTATTTCATTGTAGATTAATAATTGGAAAGGAATGAGGTTAATTCGTCATACTATCTGAGTGGTACAACAAGGTATGTAAGGCTATTCGATTCTATATTCTTTGGCATGAACTCTGCTTGTGTCATTACCAACAAGTGAGCTTCCTAAGTGCTCTTTCAAGTAAAAGACATATAGTGGCAGCGTACAATCCCAAACACAGCTAACAATATTTCCCCTCTCCTTAGTGTGTTGAATTGCTTCACTATATGTGCATCTTTACTTTTCCCAAGTATTGGTATGAGAAAAGGGTAATTTCAGCAGTAGCTTTGTGATTCCTCCTGTCAATCAAATGAGGTCCATTGTGTCATTTGAGCTCTTACGTAATTCATTAGTGTTACATTTCCATCTTGTGTTATTGTTACTGCCCTAAGTGCATATTCACATGTTTCCTACTACTGATCCACAGTTCTGATGCTCAAATATAATTATTACCACCAAAATAACAATCTCAAAGATTAAAGAAACCATATGAAGCGGTATATGTGTAAGGGTGGCAGCCCAGGAGCAAAAGCCTAGCATGGGTCAATCACAAATTTATATATTTGAGGACAGTATCTCAGGGGTTAAAATGCATAGCATGGGTCATCCTCTTTTACCACTGATCAGTTGGTTATTTGTATCACATGCTTTACAGAGATCGCAATGTAAAGAAAATTACAGAACAGAATATAATGTACATGATCCCACAACAGCAACAAGGGTGGTCTTTAATCTGATCTATGCAATACATATTGATACTTGATTTCAATTGAGCTCTTGTTTACATATGTCATTGCCTTACATATTTAGTACATTCTTCGTACTGACGTCCCTCTCGGGAGACGCTGCATTTCATGCTGCAGCCACAGGTACTCCAGCTAGTAGACCTCCCCAGTAGGAGCACAGGACACTCAGCTACTATTGGTGAGCTCCAAGTTGATTCGGGGCTTAATCGAGTCTTTGGCATCTATTTTGTTACCGTATAGTAGTTAGGGGTAAGGCGGGGCCTTGTCCCGACCTAAACTAAGGTTGTCTATCTTGTAGAGGCTTTGTAGACCAATGTATAAGTTTGGTTGTGTCTTGTCTCTTAACAATTGTGGCCTCCACGGCCAAGTATTGTATATAAGTTTTGGGCCTGTCTATGTCGGTCTTTTATCACTACATGGCATATAAGCTTGTCATAGCTTCATAGTTATCATAGTTAAATGTATGGTAAGTGCAGGTTGTAAGTTGGTTCTCCCGGGTCATTTAGACATCGGGTGCCTGTCCGTCTTAATCAGATCTGAGGCGTGACAAAAGTGGTATCAGAGCAGGTCATCCTAGGGAGTCTACAAAGCCGTGTCTATGTAGAGTCTTGCTTATGGATGTGTTGTGCACCACATCTATAAACAGGAGGCTACGGGACATGTAGGAGTTGTTTCTGTTGTTTGATCTTCTAGATCGTGCGATAGAGCCATATTGTAGGTGGATTATATCTAACCTCTAAATTGTTTTATTATAGCAAAGATGCCGGTTACGAGAAGGAGTAAAAATACAGGCAAGCAAATAGATGTGGCTGCCGGAGAAGGGAGTAGCCAATCATTACCTAGACAAGCTGATCAAAGTGAGGCTCAAAATGAGTCTCTATCAGAGACTTCCCCGACTCCTCCATCTCCAGATTACTTAAGGAGGGAAGCAGCACCTCGAGAACCCCCTATTAATACTATTGAGCAAGATTTAAAGAATACAGTCCAATTATTGACTCATATAGTTGCTGGCCAAGGGCAAAGGCAAGAAGGTCCAATTGCAGGTACGAGTGGTGCAGATAGGGCTGCTAGTATGCGGATACGTGATTTTCTTAATTTGGACCCTCCATCATTCACCGGGTCAGATCCTAAAGAAGATCTGCAAGACTTTATTGATCAGATTCAACGAACTTTGGATGTTATGCATGTAAGTGGTAAAGAAGCAGTTGAGCTAGCAACATATAGACTCAGGGGTATGGCTATATTGTGGTATGAAGCTTGGAAGCAATCAAGGGTTACAGATGCACGTTTAGCTAGTTGGAAAGAGTTCAAAAAGGCATTTCTTGACCATTATCTGCCATTGGAGATCCAAGAGGCCCGTGCTGATCAGTTTTTAAATCTCCACCAAGGGAATATTTGCGTGATGGAGTACAGTCTCAAGTTTAATTCTTTATCCAGGTATGCTCCTAATGTAGTGTCTACTATGGAGGATAAAGTTCATCGATATGTGGACAGATTAGATTCATAATTGGTTAGAGATTGTACCATTGCTTCTTTGAATAAAGACATGAATATAGCAAGGATGCAAGCTTTTGCACAAAAGTTGGAGGATCAAAGGCAAAGAAGAAGGGCACAAGAGTCGAAAAGAGGGCAGTCCAAGAGGGCCAAATCTACGGGGCAATTTACCCAATCTCAAGGTGAGTTTAAGCCACGGTTTTCTAATAGACCGCCTAGGCCATCATTTTCCTACTCTACAGCTAGTGCTCTACCCCGAAGGTCTAGGGGCGATCAGTTTGGGCAAAGAGGTGAAAGCCAAAGCTCAAGAACAGCGGGGAACCAAGAGCAGGGAATTATGAGCCTATCAAGACCTCCTCGACAACTTTGTGTACAATGCGGGAGAAATCACCTAGGTACATGTAGGTTTGCGACAGATGCTTGTTTTTGGTGTGGTGTCGAGACACATGATGAGAAATTGCCCTCAAAGGGGCATGGGTGGTATGGCACAACCTGTTGGATCGATTGCTGCATTGTCTTCATCAGTTCCTTCTTTAGGCAGGGGTGCACAAATACCTGTAGGTCGTGGTAGAGGTGTTAGAGGGGCAGCTAGTTTTAGTGGAGTTCAGAATCGCACGTATGCCTTAGGGGATCGACAAAATTTGGAGGCTTCACCGGATGTGGTTATAGGTACATTATCCATCTTTTCACATATTGTATATGCATTAATTGATCCGGGTCTACACTCTCATATGTCACTCCATTGATTGCTGCAAAATTCAAAAGAACACCAGAATTATTGGTTAAGCCATTTGAAATGTCTACACCGATTGGTGAATCTATTATAGTTAGAAGAGTCTATCGAAAGTGCATAGTAACTCTTTGTGGTCGTAATACATTAGCTGACCTTGTTGAACTAGAAATGGTTGATTTTGATGTCATAATGGGTATGCATTGGTTAGCTTCTTGTTATGCTACAGTAGAATGCCGAACTAAGCTGGTGCATTTCCATTTTCCAAAAGAGGCAATCCTTGAATGGAAAGGTAATATTGGGGCGCCAAGAGGTAAGTTTATTTCTTATTTTAAGGCGAAGAAGATGATGTCCAAAGGCTACATATGCCATTTAGTAAGAGTAAGAAATATAGATGCAGATCCACCAACTCTTCAATCTGTTCTGGTGGTAAATGAATTTCCTGATGTATTTACTGAAGATCTTCCAGGTTTGCCTCCAGAACGAGAAGTAGAGTTTGGTATTGATATAATTTCAGATATTCAACCTATCTCCATTCCTCCATATAGAATGGCCCCGGAAGAATTACGGGAGTTGAAGGAACAATTAAATGATTTGTTAGGAAAAGGATTCATAAGGCCTAGTATGTCCCCTTGGGGAGCACCAGTTTTATTTGTACGCAAGAAAGATGGCTCATTGAGAATGTGTATTGATTACCGACAATTGAATAAGGTAACGATTAAGAACAAATATCCCCTCCCAAGAATTGATGATTTGTTTGATCAGTTACAGGGTGCTAAGTGCTTTTCAAAAATTGATTTGAGGTCGGGTTATCACCAAGTGAGGGTCCGAGATCAAGATATACCCAAGACGGCTTTTCGAACACGATATGGTCATTTCGAGTTTTTAGTTATGTCATTTGGGCTAACGAATGCACCAGCAGCTTTTATGGATTTGATGAATAGGGTGTTCAAGCCATTTTTGGATGTGTTCGTGATAGTATTTATAGATGATATTATGGTGCATTCAAGATCTGAAGAAGACCATGCTAATCACTTGCGGCAGGTGTTACAAATTCTTCATGATCGAAAGTTGTACGAAAAGTTCTCTAAATGTGAGTTTTGGTTAAGATTTGTGGCATTCTTGGGTCATATCGTATCTGATGAAGGAGTAAGGGTTGATACCCAAAAGATAGAAGCTGTGAAGAACTGGCCAAGGCCTACAACACCTACAGAGGTTCGTAGTTTCCTTGGGCTGGCAGGTTATTATAGAAGGTTTGTTGAAGGATTTGCTTCTATTTCCGCACCATTAACAAAACTAACACAAAAAGATGTCAAGTTCCAGTGGAGCGATACATGTGAAAGAAGCTTCCAAGAACTGAAGAATAAATTGACTTCTATACCTTTATTCGTACTTCCAGAAGGCACGGAAGGGTACGTAGTGTATTTTGATGCATCGGGAGTGGGCTTAGGATGTGTGTTGATGCAGCATGGTAAGGTGATAGCTTATGCCTCAAGGCAGTTGCGGTCACATGAGAAAAACTATCCAACCTATGATCTAGAGCTAGCAGCAGTTGTGTTTGCTTTGAAGATATGGCGCCACTACTTGTATGGTGTTCACGTTGATATATATATTGCAATACATCTTTAAGCAAAAGGATCTGAACTTGAGGCAACGAAGGTGGCTTGAGTTATTAAAAGATTATGACATTGATATCTTGTTTCATCCCGGGAAGGCAAATGTTGTAGCTGATGCTTTAAGTCGTAAAATGATGGCAAGCACTTATGAGCAGTCCATAGGAAGGCAGCAAATAACTAAAGATCTACGTCAATTAGCTAGCTTGGGGGTTCGCCTTCTTGAATCTCCAGATGAAGGAGTTATTGTGGAAAATGCTGCAGAATCCTCATTTGTAGCGGAGGTGAAAGAGAAGCAGTACACGGATCCTATCTTATTACAGCTTAAGGAGAATGTACAACAAGGTATGACAAAGGCATTTGAGCTCACAGAAGAGGGAGTACTTCAACGCCAAAACAAATTGTGTGTACCTAACATAGATGGACTAAGAAGGAGAATTATGACGGAAGCACATCATTCAAGATATTATGTCCATCCGGGATCAACAAAAATGTATCATGACTTGAAAGAAGTATATTGGTGGGGTGACATGAAGAAGAGCATTGCAGAATTTGTAGCTCAATGTCCAAATTGTCAACAAGTTAAAGTAGAGCACCAGAAGCCTGGAGGTTATATGCAGCGTATAGAACTTCCAATTTGGAAGTGGGATATGATTAATATGGATTTTGTCGCTGGTTTGCCTCACTCATTTCGGAAGTTTGATTCCATATGGGTGATTGTTGATAGACTCACCAAAGCAGCACACTTCTTACCGGTCAAGACTACTTATACAGTTGAAGAGTATGCAGAGTTGTATATTAAAGAGATAGCTCGGCTACATGGAGTGTCAATCTCCATTATATCCGATAGAGGTGCTCAATTCACCGCGAACTTTTGGAAGTCATTTCAGAAGAGTTTGGGAACGCAGGTGAATTTAAGCACAACCTTTCACCCTAAAACGGATGGTCAGGCAGAACGTATAATCGAAACACTTGAGGATATGTTGCGAGCTTGTATATTAGACTTCAAAGGTAGTTGGGATGATCATTTGCCGCTTATTGAGTTTGCTTACAACAACAGCTACCATTCAAGTATCAGAATGGCACCTTATGAAGCGTTATATGGGAGAAAGTGCAGGTCACCGATCGGATGGTTTGAAGCGGGCGAAACTGCCTTATTTGGGCCAGATCTTGTTCATCAAGCTATGGAAAAAGTTAAGTTGATACAACAACGATTAGCAACAGCTCAAAGCCGACATAAATCATATGCAGATAATAGAAGGAGAGGACTGGAATTTTTCATAGGAGATTGGGTATTTTTGAAGGTATCTCCAATGAAAGGGGTAATGAGATTTGGTAAAAAGGGGAAGCTGAGTCCGCGCTATATAGGGCCATATAAAATTATTCGAAGAGTTGGTCAAGTCGCGTATGAGTTAGAGCTACCTCAAGAGCTCTCAACAGTCCCTCCAGTATTTCATGTCTCAATGCTTCGAAAATGCATAGGCGACCCATCTCGTATCACTCCTACGGAAGATGTACACGTACAGAAGATCTCACTTACGAAGAAGTACCCATCGCAATTTTATATCAACAAGTTAAGAAACTAAGAAATAAAGAAGTAGCTTCTGTAAAAGTACTATGGATAAACCAACAAGTTGAAGAAGTTACATGGGAGGCGGAAGAAGCAATAAAGTACAAATATCCTCATTTATTTCAATCCGAGGAGAAGGGTCAAAGTGCTGAGTTGAGACAGTAACAAGTACGTATAAGTCTGTGTGTATTATGTGGCTAACAGTAGAATTCAACATAGGCTTGATTGAACTTGATTGGAGCTGAATAATTAGGCAAACATTCGAGGACGAATGTTCCTAAGGAGGGGAGGATGTAACTTCCAATATTTTGCATATACTAGTTCTATGTGAGTAGTGAGGGTTTGAAATAGGTTTGACAATATTCGAAAGAGGTTTGAGGCTAAATAGAGTAAGTAAAGTATAATTTGTCATAGTAATCAACCTACTTGCTTAAGCTACTGATTCGGATGTTTTACGTAATTAAGTTACTTACGTACATGTGTAGCTTACGTAGAAAGGATGACATAGGTTCTTAATGGTAGATTAACTGCTGATCTACTTAAATAAGTGGTGAGTAGGTGATGCACCTACTTAGGAAATATGTGGACTGCATTTTAAAAGAAAATGGCAACTAGGTGATGCAGCTTACTTAAAGAACTTGTGGCAGAAATTAAGGGAGTGATGTACCTGCATACTTAAAGTGAGGGACTAGATATTTCTACATATTTCTTAATGTAAAAACGTCCATAAAGGACCCTTAAGAGAATGAAATTCATTTCATATATCTCTCACTTGTTCTACAGCAATTTACTCCCAAAAAGAAACCCTAGAAGCTCCAAAGTGCTGGCCTGCAAGTTCACCATTAAAAATCTGAGAAAACGCTTTATTTTTCAAGTACAAGTTGGTGTAACATCTCCCATCTTAAGAGATTCAAGAGGAGGAACTGATTTCACCTTAAGATAATTTGGAAAAGACAACCTAAACCTTGAAGTTAGCAAGTGAGGTTGCAGTCCAATAAGGTGAGTTACTGAAATTTTCATCCCTCCTTTGTGCTTGAATCGGTTAGGGGATTTGGTATGTGTTAATGAGATGAGAATTGTTCCTTTTACATGGTGTGAGATTGGGGAATGTTCCGGTTGATTGTGCATGTTGGGACAGCCATGGAGGGGAGTCCCCTTTAACTCAATTGTTAGCCTATTTGAGCATTTTAAATGTAATGTTAGTTGGATGCTCAAGGGACAGTGGTCGGAAATCGTGAGTTCATATTGCTACTGCCACATTCTGATGTTTAGAAACTGATTTGTGTATAGTAACATAAGGAGGCATGTGCAGAAGTCATGAGAACTTGTTAAAGGATAAAACGGTAAAGGGTGCAGTAACGTACCATCTAATTGGACGTTGGATGAGCTTGCTGCCTGCAACCCCTTTGTATACTGTTTTGCATATGTTATAAAGCCCGAGGAGTTTCAGGGGACCTTATTTGAAGGTCGTATTGTATATGACGTTATTAAAGGAGAAGGGGTGGAATGCATACCATCGGTTTGATAAGTATGGGTTTGCTGCCTGATTACTGTTTGCCAAGTTTAAGTAGCCCAATCTGTTGGTTAGCTACTAATATTAGTTGTGTTACTTATTTCATTGTAGATTATTAATCGATAACAATCTCAAAGATTAAAGAAACTATATGAAGCGGTATATGTGTAAGGGTGGCAGCCCAGGGGCAAAAGCCTAGCATGGGTCAATCCCAAATTTATATATTTGAGGACAACATCTCAGGGGTTAAGATGCCTAGCATGGGTCATCCTCTTTTACCACTGATCAGTTGGTTATTTGTATCACATGCTTTACAGAGATCGCAATGTAAAGAAAATTACAAAACAGAATATAATGTACATGATCCCACAACAGCAACAAGGGTGATCTTTAATCTGATCTATGCATTTACATATTGATACTTGATTTCAATTGAGCTCTTGTTTACATATGTCATTGCCTTACATATTCAGTACATTCTTCGTACTGACGTCCCTCTCAGGGGATGCTGCATTTCATGCTGCATCCACAAGTACTCCAGCTAGTAGACCTCCCCAGTAGGAACACAGGACACTCAGCTGCTATTGGTGAGCTCCAAGTTGATTCGGGGCTTAATCGAGTCTTTGGCATCTATTTTGTTACCGTATAGTAGTTAGGGGTAAGGCGGGGCCTTGTCCCGACCTAAACTAAGGTTGTCTATCTTGTAGAGGCTTTGTAGACTAATGTATAAAGTTTGGTTGTGTCTTGTCTCTTAACAATTGTGGCCTCCACGGCCAAGTGTTGTACATAAGTTTTGGGCCTGTCTATGTCGGTCTTTTATCACTACAGGGCATATAAGCTTGTCATAGCTTATAGTTATCATAGTTAAATGTATGGTAAGTGCAGGTTGTAAGTTGGTTCTCCCGGGCCATTTAGACATTGGGTGCCTGTCCGTCTTAATCAGATCTGAGGCGTGACATTTAATCATAAATTAAGACAAAATAAGTATTTGAGGACACTATTTTTATCAAAATAAAGCCCTAAATGAGTCCAATTTGTGGACTCATCAACACCCCCAACTTAAACTTTTGTTTGTCCTCAAGTAAACTTGAGTTCAGCCGTCCAAAAAGGATGTCTCAAATAGTCCTGCACAAGACTCAATTATGAATGCACACAACAAGACTCAATTTACTTATGCAAGGATAAATTTTGTACTAAAAGATTCTAGTTGTGACACATCATTACCAAAGATTCTCATGCTAGCAATACTTGCTATTTGTGCAAGTTCAAGCTCAACAAAAAGAGTCTAAATGCCCTCACATAAAGAATGATTCCATATTCACACACAGGTTAATCGATTCAAAATCAGGAATCGAATGCAACGCTCACACTCAAAAGAGGAACACAATGCATTGTTTTCACCCATAGGCTTGCCCTAATTTTCCGATCGATCTTCGATCCGACTCACTCAAGATCAAAGAGGTCTTTCTAAGGTTTGTAATGGGGATGAGTGCAAAGGTATGATAATTTAGGCTCAGTGAATTTTTCTTCGTGAGATGTAGTATTCTCAAGGCATTCCCTTCTTTTTCTTTATAAATTCTTTTTGTAGTGCTTCTAAGTCATCTTTTTATTCACCTCCATGTATTGCTTGGAAACCCGATTTCTTTTGTACTTTTTTTTATAAGGGGTTTCCATCATTCTGTAACAGCATGGGTTAAGGGAGACTTTTCTTGCACTTCTTGACTTCTCCTTTTCCTTTTCTCCACACTCCCAACTTAGGCTTTTGGCCTAAGTTGGCTATTTGCTAAACCACAAATCAAGAGGATTATAGGTAGTGGGTAAAGTAAGGTCTAGGGTTCATCAAGGGTTTTCCAAAGAAAGGTAAGGCTCAAAGGGTATTCAAAAGAGTTTCACACGCTCACGGGTAGGCCACAAAAGAGGTATATGTTAAATTTGGCTCACACTCTTTAAAGTTGCCTAAGATCATCTCAAGAGCACACCTTTCTAAATCAATCAGACTAACAGGGCAAATTCTAGGTTTATTCATGCATGGTTCAAAGCAAGCTAATCACACGAGGCATCGACACTTAAATCAAACAAGACTACACATTTTTGCTAGTGTGCAATGGTCATTACAAGAGAATCAATTCGATTAATGGCTAATCACAACGAGATGCAAAGAGGTCAAATATTGTTTGTGCAATTTCATTTGGCCTCGGCGTAGCCGCACATTCATGTTTGTTCAACTTAGAGCACTATTCAAGTCATCCGTATTGACCAAAATTGAGACTCAAATTTTTGCAAAAGAACAGCCAAATTCAACTCAAAAGGGGTGGCAAAAAAGTGTGAAAAAGTCAAAATTTTGGAAGGGTCAAAATCATTTTACAATTAAAAATAAGCGGAGCCAGCCACAAGCTCAAACATCCACAAAAAGAAGATAAACATAATTTTGACACAAAACAACCCAAATATACGAACATCAAATAGCACACAAAAGGTGGGTCTCACCCTACCACAAATAAAAATCATTTTTCCTTAAATGCAAATAAAAGTAGCCCAAAAGTAGAGGCAAGTAAGATAGAGAGGAAGGTTGAGAAAGGTCATGTCTACACAGTCTCTCTATCTGTCGTGGCATCAGTGCCCGGAGTGACCACCAGAAGGACCAGTTCCATTGGATCCCGCAATAGGAGATTTTACCAAAAAAGCTTGCACAACAACATCTATCATAATTTCATCCGTCTCGATCAAGTCTTCATCTGCAGCTCCCTCAGTCTGTTCATCAGTCTTTGCTTCTGACTTATAGTCGGCTACCTGCTTCGCTCTACCCCCATGTCCGTTGATCTCCTGAGGCAATTCAGGCATGTCTGGCATCTCCACTGTTCCAAAGACCAAGGACACATCAGTGGTCTTTAGGTGTTCTACATCTTTTCTTAGTTCAGCAATGATAGCTTTTAAAGTCGTCACTTCCTCTGTGGACCCTTGACTGCGTTCACACACCGCTATTCTGGCTGCTAGGGCAGCATAAGTGTCATCGTATCAGTTAAGGAAATCCGGATCAGTATCTGAGGGGTCAGACAAAATTTGTAAGAAATTAAAGAAGATGTGTTGACCCATAGCCAGACGGTTACCTCCCACTCAGTATCGATCAAGCTGTTGGAGACCCAAATGGGTCATATCTCGTCTCATTTAGACCTGAGACAACAAGGGGGGTTGCTTAGTGATACTATGGTCAACCCCAAGAATGAGGTTTGAGTGTGGACTTGTGTCGTGCCATGATGTTAACTAAAGTGCTTCTTGGGAGGCAACCCAAGGTTTTATCGCTTTATTTTTGTTTTAGAAATAATGGTGTGTGATTGTGCAGGTCAAAGTGTGGAAGGTGTTTGAAAAATATAGGTTGGCGAACTAAAAGTTCAGTCGGCGCATCGCTGAAGAGGTCGGCGGGCCTGACTTGAACCGTTGTTTGACTCAAGACAATTTGAAATTGGGGTCTGTAAAACTCGGCTATCCCAGGAACAACTTGGCGAATCACCGAGCAGGTCGGCGATCACGATCTATTCCACCATTTGGACTCCCACAATAACTGGAGGTCCTGTAAAACTCGGCGAGGATTCCCACTCGGCGAGTCACCAAGTGGGTCAGCAAGCAAAACTAATGTCACCGAATGGTCAAGAACTGGACGTTTTTAAAGGCCAAATGTTTAAACTTCCAAATCTTTAACTTTCCCTCACTTTTGAACTTCCCAAACTCACACCCGCATAGTATGGTCTATATTTCTTGCATTTTTACTGCATTTCAGTCGTTGGATTTGTGTTTGAAGTGGATTACTTTGCCGCCTAGCATTTCAAAATATTTAATCGGCATCTAAGGTTGGTTTTCCAAACCCTGAGTTTATTTTTTTAGCAATTTGTGCTCATTTGCAATTGAATTTTATTTTAGTGATGTGTGTTGGGCCTCTCTGATGTTTGATTTTGTACTTGCATACTCGTGTGCCTAATTTAATTTGATAATTTTGCTCGTATTATTTTTATTGTTGATGATGTTTTGCAAATATGGCAAGGGCAAAGGCAAGAGGACTGCAACTGAGGTTCCTGAGCACAATAGGGATAGAGTGTGTGCTGACTCTCGGGCTGCATTATCTGAGCCTGAGGATGATCAGCCCTTACAGTCCCGACGGGATGAGCTCTGTTATAGATCTCGCACTGAACCAACTAGAGTCCCCTCAACTTTCACCCCAGAAGGTTCAGTGCCAGCTCTGACACCTTCTGTGGCTCCAGTGCCACTAGTAGTCCATCCTCCCAGGCTTCTCAACAGGTTAAAAGGTGATGGATTAAGAACTATCTTCGAGGAGATATTGTTTTCTACAAAGGGCCTTGAGGGAAAATACTCTAGGGTGAGGTACACTCTCTATTTTCACCGTTTTGAGCAGTTCACCAGGCCCCAAGACCCTTACACTCCTTCATGGGTCTGGGAGTTCTATTCAGCGTATGGTGAATCAGTTCCAAAGAGTAAGAAAAAGGCCAGCAAGTTCAAACATGTTAAATCGGTCATGGTCCAGGGCAAACAAGTTGGATACAATAGAGAGTGTATCAATATTGTACTTGCCAGGGGTCTTGGAGCTACAGAGGCATATGAGGGTTTGTCGGTTACGCAGTCCTTAGATGACTTGAAGGGCTGGTTGGCTCCATTGATTTCCGATACCACCCCTAGGTGGATCGAGGCAGGGGTCCCCATAGAGAAAAGGGATTTGAGCATTGTAGCTCGGTTCTGGTTTCACTTCATTAGCAGCAACATAATGGCATCCCAGAACGAGTCCATTCTGCGCCACCCTAAGGCAGCCTGCATTGGAGCTATCATATCCCGGAGGAGCATCGACCTGGGACTCCTGATAGAGCAAGAGACGGCCTTGAGGGCCAAGTAGAGTTAGACCTCCTTGCCATTTCTGGTCCTGATCATGGAGTTGTGCCGGTGTGCTGGAGTACCCCGAGACGCTAAGAGAGATATTGAGGTTAACCCTTCTTCCTCCACTGATATCCGGTGTATTGTGGCTGAGTTCACACGAGAGGAGGCCGACAGAAGGAGAGCAGCTCTGGTGGATACATCCCCAGAGGTGTACGTTGGTTCGATACCTGCAGAGGCGTCTTTACCAACTCCGACCTCTAGGCATTCAGGTACATCTGCCCCTTCTTCTTCTTCTTCACAGGCTCCAGGTGCCTCCACCTCTACCCAGCCCACCAGGATCACTCAGGCTATGATCCTGAAGATGGGGCACCGGTCCTATTCTGCCGATGTGAGGGCGACCCGACTTGAGAGATCCATCCCATGGATGATTGAGGCTGTTATTCTGGCTGAACTGACCCCCTTTGGGCTTCTGTTGACAATTTGACTGCGAGAGTCACAGCTTGTGAGGGCTGACAGGGGGAGACCTTCGAGGTTAAGGCTTTGAAAGCCGAAGTTATTGATCTGAGGAAGGATATAAACTATCTAAAGTATACTGACTTCACTTTAGTAATGGAGGCAGCGGATGATGTGGAAGCCCCCGAGTCTTTAGAGATTCCTCTGGCTACTACCGGAGATGTACATAGGGATGTCACAGCAGCTGATTAGTCGGAGACAGAAACCGATGAGGAGCTGATTGAGGTGAGAAAGGATATAATTTATGGAGAACTGTCAGATCTGGAGGAGACTATTGTACAGTCAATGATCCAGACATCACTGACTGACACGTCCATGGCATCTCTTAATGGATCTAGTACTGTTGATGATGCATTGGGCACTGATACCCAGATAGATGGAGCGACTGTTTAGACATGATTCCTTTTTACCTCCCTCTGTCTTATTTTATTTGACTTTTGGATATTATTTTGCTTGCATTTGAGGACAAATGGTTTTTATTTGTGGTGGGGTGAGGCCCACCTTTTGTGAATAATTTTATGTCTATATATACTTGGGTTTTTTAGCTATAAATTTTGTTAATACTACATTTTGAGCATGATTGAGCTTGTGGCTCCTTGCTTTAATTGGAAATGATTTTTGGACCCTTCAGAGAAATTTTGTGCCAGCTCTTGTTTGTGTTTGAATGTGGTTGTTCTCTTGCAAATTTGAGTATCGGTCTTGATCAATACCGATGACTTAAATAGTGCTCATAATAAAAAAAAATTAATGCGCGGCTACGATGAGGCGAAATGAAGTTGCATAGGCAATATGTGAACTTTTTGCATCTCGTTGTGACTAGCCATTTATCAAATTGAGTTTCTTGTGATGATAATTGCACACTCGCGAAAGTGTGGAGTCTTGTTTGACATTGGTGTCAATGCCTTGTATGATGAGCTTACCATGAGCCATGTGTGATGACACCTAGAATTTACTCCGTTGGTCCAGTTGACTAAGTGATGCAATCTCTTGAAATGATCTTAGGCAACTTTGAAGAGTGTGAAACAATTTGACATTATACCTCTTTTGTGGCAAACGTTGTGAGTGTGTGATCCTTACTTGAACACCCTTTGAGCCTTATCCTTTTCTTTGAAGAAACTTGATGAAATCTTGACTTTTCTTTATCCATTACACATAATCCTCTTGAATTGTGGTTAGTTTGAATAGCCAACATGGGCCAAAAGTCTAAGTTGGGGTGTGGTGAAAAAACAAGGTAAATCAAGAAATGTAAAGAAGTGCCCCTTTTTACCCATGATTTGGAGAAAAATGGAACCCCTCCTTACAAAAAAAAAAAAAAGAGAAAGAGAAAAAGAAAATAAAAAGAATTAAAAGTTATGGAATAAAGTTGTGAAAGTGCAAACAAAATGGGGTATCCAAATGTCCATGGAAAGTAAGTAATGGGGTGACCTATGAGCATAAATGAGAATGATGAAGAGAAGGAAAGAAAGTGTTGTTCACACCACATTTCATGATGATAGAAGTCATTAAGCCTAAATGATCATACATTTACACTCGACCATGTTACAAGCCTTGAAAAGACCTTTTTGATCTTGAGTGAGCTGAAACAAGTGTTGATTGGAAAATAAGGGAAAACCTATGGGTGAAGTCATGCATTGTGTTCATCTTTGTGAGTGTGAGTGTTGCATTTGATTCTAAAGCTTTAAATTGTGAAACCATTGTGTGTGAATATGGAATCATTCTTTGTGTAAGGCCATTTAAGTATTTTTGTTGAGCTTGAACTTGCATTTGAAGCAAATATTGTGAACTTGAGAATCTTTGATAATGGTGAGTCACAACTTGAATCTTTGAGTGCAAAATTGATCCTTGCATGAGTAAATTGAGTCTTTTTGTGTGCATTCATGATTGAGTCTTGTGTAGCACTGTTTGAGACATCCTTTTTGCGCTGATGAACTTGAGTTTTACTTGAGGACAAGCAAAAGTTTAAGTTGGGGGTGTTGATGAGTCCACGATTTGGACTCATTTAGGGCTTTATTGTAATAGACTTAGTGTCCTCAAATGCATATTTTGTGCCAATAAGTAATGTAAATCCTTGATTTTTCAGGTATTTGAATTGAAGAACAAAGAATGGACACTAATGAGCAAAAAGAAACAAGGCAGCTAAAAGAACGAAGAAAAGAAGGCCTGATGATCGCCTAACCCATTGGACGAGTCACCGAATGGCCATGATATTGCCTAAAGTTCCAGTGTGCCAAGCCATGAAGGAGAAAATCAAGTCGGCGATAAAAAGGAGCAGTCGTCGTGTTGCCGAATGGTTTCGCGATGAAGTGATTAGTTTGAAGATGCTGAAGACCAAAGCAAAAAGGCGATGGAACTGACCAAAGGGCGGATCGCTGAGTGGATCGATGATCCCGACTTATTATGCCAAATGTCCTTCGCAACACAATTTTTGGCGACTATAAATACATTTTCAAACTTTATGTTTAGTATCAAATTTTATTCTAAACATTCATTAGAGTAATTTTAGAGTTCTTAGCTTTGAAGATTTGAACATTTCCATTTTTGAGAAATTGGAAGTGGGTATTTGAGATTCTTCAACCTTGACCTTTGTAAAGACGAAATTAATCTTACCCAGTTGATGGAAACACAATTTGTTAACGATTTCTATCTTTCTATGATGTCTAGCTAAAACCCCAATTCTTGGGGTGTGATTATGTGATTATGGGTTGATTTAGCTGCTGGGTATTGTTAATTGATAGTGTAAAAGTTGTTTCAAAGTTATTTCAATCAATAATTGTAGTTTAATTTAAAGGGTTGTAGTTTCAAATGCAACTCTACCTTTGTATTTTTGGCTTGCTCGAGAGAGAAGTTTTAAAACCAAGATTTCTGATTTGGTGGTCTTTGGGTATTGGTTTGTCATGGGTTCAGCTCGAGAGAGTGAATCATAAACCCTTTTCCACACATTCAGCTCGAGAGAGTGAATGGACTAAAGCGTATGCTGTTCTTAATTGCTGCTTATTGGTGTTTGAAATAAACCAATTTGATTCGGGGTAAATTGTTCGAGAGAAAGTTTATCCCAACTAAAGTTTAGCTTATTCACCGATTTGATAACAGCAAGGTTAAGGGAGATCACAAATAGAGAATTAAATATTAGAATGCGGAAGCACAAAGAAAAGAAACAAAAAAAACTAAATAAAGATATGGGAAATTCGAAGGAAAGATCCACGAATTTCCAAAGATTAGATGTTCTAAGGCCTTGAAAAGATCCAAGTAACAACGTATAGATTTATGGAAGAAATCTAACGCCTTTACTTGAGAAAACGAATCAAAACGATAGATTCGGATCTTGACCGCTTTATGAGTAACTAAAGACAATAATTAGTATGTAGAAACTAATCACCTTCTAAAGAATACCAAAAAGAAACCAAAGATATCACAAGAAGAAGTTACTTTATACCTTAAACTATGAAACTAGTAAAGGTTTAAAGATAAATTCTCAAAGAACAAGTCACAAAGGTTCAAAGAACTCTCTCAAATATTCTTAATATCAATCTAAATTGTCTTTAATGAATGAAAAGGACTCCTATATATAGGAGAAGGGAAAAACGTCCAAGAAGCCAAACCCTAAAAAAAACAATTACAAGGAATCCTACTCTAGAAAGGAAATAAAGTAACCTAACTAGGAACAAATTTAGTACTTCTAGGAAAGCATTAAATGGTACTTAGGAGACCATAAATAGACTAAGGAAAATATTAATAACCTATATATAAATAAATAAATAAGGTAAATCCCAACTAGGAAAAGAATCTTGACAATCTTGGAAAGTTTGACTAGTCTTCTCTCAAAACTTGGGCAGAAAGCAACTCTTGTTGTGGCTGATTCTTGGACTCTTCTTGACCTTTTTTGCACGAAATTGGACCTTAAAATTCCTCATCTTGGGCTTGAATTTGGGCCACCAAATAATTGTAGCATTTGGACAATTCCTCTCCCTTGGGCTTGAGCTCTTCTTCCCCAATAAGAAACCTTTGGATCAGCGATTGAAGCCCATTGAGCTTATCATTGAACTCCTTGGTTTGAGATCTTGTTATGGGCCTCCTTGGAGTTTCTAAAGCGTCATCCTTGTCCTTCAATGGAGTAGAGCTTCCTTGGATGCTATCATTCCCCTCTTCTTGAAGAGAATTCGTCCTCGAATTCAAATCTGCATCAAAATGGGAAAGATCAGAAACATTAAAAGTAGCACTAACTTGGAACTCACCAGGAAGATCAAGTTTATAAGCATTGTCTCCAATCCTTTCAAGGACTTTGTATGGCCCACTTCCTCTAGGATCTAGTTTGGTCTTTCTTTTGGAAGGAAATCTTTCCTTTCGCATATGCACCCAAACCAAGTCACCAGGTTTAAAAACAACATATTTTCTGCCCTTATTCCTTCGCAATGCAACTTCCTTGTTCTTCTTTTCAATTGCAAGCCTTGTTTGTTCATGAATTTTCTTCATCATATCAGCCTTCTTCTTACCATCAAGATTAGCAAAATCATTAGTAGGCAAAGGCAATAAATCAAGGGGGGTAAGGGGGTTGAATCCATATACAACTTCAAAAGGAGTCTTACCAGTAGAAGAATGGAAGGTCCTATTATAAGCAAATTCTACAATAGGTAAGTAATCTTCCCAAGAAGTCAACTTTCCTTTCAAAATAGCCCTCAACATGTTCCCTAAAGTTCTATTAACCACTTCCGTTTGCCCGTCCGTTTGTGGGTGACAAGATGTAGAAAATAGCAATTTAGTTCCCAACTTTCCCCAAAGAATTCTCCAAAAGTGACTTAAGAACTTGGCATCCCTATCGCTAACAATAGTTCTAGGTATTCCATGCAATTTAACCACTTCCTTTACAAACAAGTCAGCCACATGAGATGCATCATTAGTCTTTTTACATGGGATAAAATGAGCCATTTTAGAAAATCTATCTACTACCACAAATATACTATCCTTACCATACTTAGTCCTTGGCAGCCCCAATATGAAATCCATAGAAATATCAATCCAAGGGGAATTAGAAACAGGTAAAGGAGTATAAAGACCATGCGGCAATGTTCTAGACTTAGCCTGTTTACATTCAAGACAATAAGAACACACTTTTTCAACATCCTTTCTCATGCTAGGCCAATAAAAATGTTCAGAAAGTATTTCCAGTGTTTTGGGTACACCAAAATGTCCCATTAGCCCTCCACAATGTGCTTCCCTAACAAATAGTTCACGCAACGAGCAGTTAGGAACACATAATTTATTTTCCTTGAATAGAAATTCATCTTGAAGATTAAATTTCTCAAAAGGACCTAACTTACATTCAGCAAAAATCTCACCAAAATCAGAATCATTAGCATAGAGGAACTTGATTTGGTCAAAACCCAATAACTTTGAAGTAAGAGTAGAGATCAAAACATACCTTCTTGAGAGTGCATCAGCAACCACATTCTCCTTTCCTTGTTTGTAAGCAATTACATAAGGAAAAGTTTCAATAAACTCTACCCATTTAGCATGCCTACGACTAAGTTTACCTTGGCTCTTCAAGTATTTTAATGACTCATGATCAGTCTTGACCACAAATTCTCGAGGCCACAAGTAGTGCTGCCATGTAGCTAACGCCCTCACCAAGGCATATAGCTCTTTATCATAAGTTGAGTAGTTCAATGTTGCTCCACTTAGCTTTTCACTAAAGTAGGCAATTGGCTTGGAGTCTTGCATCAAAACTGCACCTATGCCCTTACCAGAGGCATCACACTCAACTTCAAAAGACTTAGAAAAATCAGGCAATTGCAAAAGAGGCGCAGAACACAATTTATCCTTCAGCAAGTTAAATGCATCATCTTGTTCCTTTCCCCATGTAAAAACCTTATCTTTTTTTATAACTTCAGTTAAAGGAGCAGCAATGGTGCTAAAGTCTCGCACAAACCTCCTATAAAAACTAGCAAGTCCATGAAAACTCCTAACTTCAGTTACACTATTAGGTTTAGGCCATTCTTTTATTGCCTTGATTTTCTCATCATCTACTTCAACTCCCTTAGAACTGACCACAAACCCTAAGAAAACCACACGATCCACACAAAAAGTACACTTTTTGAGATTAGCAAATAAGCGCTGATTTCTAAGAACTTCAAAAACTTGTTTTAAGTGCTCTAGGTGTTCATCCAGATTTTGAGAAAAGATCAAGATGTCATCAAAATACACCACAATAAATTTTCCATGGAAATCTTTAAAAACATGATTCATTAGTCTCATAAAAGTGCTTGGTGCATTAGTCAAGCCAAAGGGCATAACTAACCACTCATAAAGTCCATATTTGGTCTTAAAAGCAGTTTTCCATTCATCTCCAGGATTCATACGAATCTGATGGTAACCACTCTTTAGATCAATTTTAGAAAAGATTTTGGAACCATACAGTTGGTCCAACATGTCATCAAGACGAGGGATAGGATGGCGATACTTTACCGTTATCTTGTTGATGGCTCGACAATCTACACACATCCTCCATGTTCCATCCTTTTTGGGGACCAATAGGACTGGAACAGAGCATGGGCTCATACTCTCTCGAACAAATCCCTTTACAAGCAATTCTTCAACTTGCCGTTGTAATTCTTTGGTCTCTTCAGGATTGCTCCTATAGGCAGGCCTATTAGGAAGTTGAGACCCAGGCACAAAGTCTATTTGGTGCTCAATCCCTCTCAAAGGTGGCAATCCCTTTGGAGTGTCATCAGGAAAAACATCTTCAAAATTCTGCAAAAGAGAAGAAACACTATTTGGCAAAGAAGGAGTTAGTTGTTCAAAATTAATCAATACTTCTTTGTAAGTAAGTAGTATTATGGGCAGTCCCTCTCTCCTAGCATTCAAACACTCTTTGGCTTTTATATAAAGGCTCTCATTTTTCTTTTCCTTAGCCTCTTTCCTCTCACCAAAACATTTTATTTTTTTACTCACACCCTCTTTTACCTCTTTACTTAGATCGCTGCCCTCTCTCTCTTTCTCTCGGCCATCTCTTTTTTTTTCTATCTCTTGGCCTTTTTCTTTTCCCTCAAGCTCACTTTTTACCTCTCCCTTTTGTTTTCCCATTGTTTCCCTCAATCGTTTTTGATCTTCAAACACTTGAGAAGGAGATAATGGTGCAAGAGTATACTTCTTACCATTATGCAGAAGACTATACCTATTCTTTCTCCCATGATGAGTAGTATCCCTATCATACTGCCAAGGTCGGCCAAGTAAAACATGACATGCTTGCATTGGAACTACATCACAAAGAATCTCATCTTCATACCTACCAACATTGAATGAAATCATGCATTGTTTGTTTACTTTTACTTCTCCACAATCATTCAACCATTGGAGCCTATATGGGGTAGAGCGCTTCATGCATGCAATTCCTAGTTTATCCACCAAGTATGAACTCACCACATTTGCACAACTTCCCCCATCAATAATCATAGAATAAGTCTTCCCTTTTATCCCACACCTAGTATGAAACAAATTCTCTCTCTGCCCTTCATCAACACTACCCAAATTGATAGTCATAATTCTCCTAACCACCCCAATTATACCATCATTAGGCAGTTCCAAATCATCTTCCTCACTTACACCTTCTCCCTCTTCTTCTTCCCCCTCACTTTTTTCACTCTCATATTCTCCATTCTCTCTAAGTAGGATGTTTCTTCTACTTGGACATTCATGCATCATATGCCCCCTTCCATGACATTTGTGACATTGAATAGAACTTGAAGGTTTAGAAGATTTAGGATTAAAGGTTTTACCTCCCTCCTCAACCTTACCTTTACCTCTATCATCTTGAGGTTTGGAAGGAGCTTTCCCCTCTTGAGTTGACCATGGCTTCTTAGAGATAGTGTTTGGTCGACTTCTCCATGAGTTATTTTGCTGCTTTTTCTCAATTTGTTTTTCAACTTTTACAGACAAATCAACTAACTCATCTAAAGTTACATATTGTTGTATCTCTACTACATTAGCTATTTCTGTATTTAAACCATTTAAAAATCTAGCTATTGTAGCCTCTTCTTCCTCCATGCAGTTAGCTTGGATCATAGCCATATCCATGCTTTTGAAGTACTCATCCACCGACATGGAGCCTTGCTTCAAGCGTTGAAGGCGAGATTGTAGATCTCTTTGGAAGTATGATGGAATAAATCGCTTCCTCATTACCCTCTTCATCTCTGCCCACGTAGCAATAGGTGGTAGCTCCTCTTGCAATCTGTCCCTAGCAAGCTTTTTCCACCAAGAAGCAGCATAATCAGAAAACTCAACAATAGCAAGTTTAACTTTCTTACCCTCAGAGTAGTTATGGCAATCAAAGATGGCTTCAACTCGTCTCTCCCAATCAAGGTACAAGTCTGGATCCCTTGTCCCCTTGAAAGATGGCATCTTCATCTTTATACTATTTATATTATCATCTTCTACTCTACCTCTTTGTCCCCTCCTATCTCTTCTTTCTAGATTAAATTCAACATCAAAATCATCATTATCATATTCAGGATTTACAAAAGGGATATGGGGTACATTCCTTCTAACTTGGGGTCTAACATTATTTGGGGGTACAACATTATTCTCCCTCCTAATTGCAGCTATGGTGTCATTCTGCTCGATAATCATATCCCTCATCTCTTGAAATTGAAGGGTCCATCTCTCAAATTGTTGGTGCATAGCTTGAAGGGTGAAGTCGTTCCTTCCTTTGACCTCGGTTTCTAAACGAGCCCTTTCCTCATCACCACCTGAATTAGACATCTAAAAAAAAAAAAGAATAAATGATCAAGTATCACACTTTTAATATGGCTTTTACCCTCTTTTAAACTCACCCACACTTGCCTTTTTCCACAAAAAATCACCTTTGAACGAGAATACTTTGTAGATTTATAATTAAACCAAAACGTGTATCAAGTTCGTAGTAATAAAGTATGGAATCTTGGGGTACAAAAGAAAGTAAAGAACTAGTCCTAGAACAAGTAGGATTTAGTTGAAACAAAACGCGAATAAAAAGGAACTTATTTTAGAATTATAAGAACAAGAAAAAAAAAATTCCTCTTATTCTTAAAGGTCTAGAATCCCCTCTTCTTGCTACCTTCTTGCTTGGAAACAAATTAATGCAAAACTTGGAGAGCAAGTAATAAGTTTACTTGGAGAGCAAGTAATAAGATTTCTTGAATAGCAAGTAATAAGCTTTCTTGGGTATCAAGTAATCAAATTTCTTGGAGGACAAGTAATCAGATTTCTTTGAGAGCAAGTTATAACTTTTTTTTTTCTGTTCACGCAACTGTAATAATTTTTTTTTTTTTTTTTTCACGACGCTACTGTTCACGTTTTTTTTTTTTTTTTTTTTTTTTGTTGCTCTAAGAAGAAATCCCAAGATTTATCAAGAACGGAATCTTGATAGAACCGCTTTGATACCACTTGATAACAGCAAGGTTAAGGGAGATCACAAATAGAGAATTAAATATTAGAATGCGGAAGCACAAAGAAAAGAAACAAAAAAAACTAAATAAAGATATGGGAAATTCGAAGGAAAGATCCACGAATTTCCAAAGATTAGATGTTCTAAGGCCTTGAAAAGATCCAAGTAACAACGTATAGATTTATGGAAGAAATCTAACGCCTTTACTTGAGAAAACGAATCAAAACGATAGATTCGGATCTTGACCGCTTTATGAGTAACTAAAGACAATAATTAGTATGTAGAAACTAATCACCTTCTAAAGAATACCAAAAAGAAACCAAAGATATCACAAGAAGAAGTTACTTTATACCTTAAACTATGAAACTAGTAAAGGTTTAAAGATAAATTCTCAAAGAACAAGTCACAAAGGTTCAAAGAACTCTCTCAAATATTCTTAATATCAATCTAAATTGTCTTTAATGAATGAAAAGGACTCCTATATATAGGAGAAGGGAAAAACGTCCAAGAAGCCAAACCCTAAAAAAAACAATTACAAGGAATCCTACTCTAGAAAGGAAATAAAGTAACCTAACTAGGAACAAATTTAGTACTTCTAGGAAAGCATTAAATGGTACTTAGGAGACCATAAATAGACTAAGGAAAATATTAATAACCTATATATAAATAAATAAATAAGGTAAATCCCAACTAGGAAAAGAATCTTGACAATCTTGGAAAGTTTGACTAGTCTTCTCTCAAAACTTGGGCAGAAAGCAACTCTTGTTGTGGCTGATTCTTGGACTCTTCTTGACCTTTTTTGCACGAAATTGGACCTTAAAATTCCTCATCTTGGGCTTGAATTTGGGCCACCAAATAATTGTAGCATTTGGACAATTCCTCTCCCTTGGGCTTGAGCTCTTCTTCCCCAATAAGAAACCTTTGGATCAGCGATTGAAGCCCATTGAGCTTATCATTGAACTCCTTGGTTTGAGATCTTGTTATGGGCCTCCTTGGAGTTTCTAAAGCGTCATCCTTGTCCTTCAATGGAGTAGAGCTTCCTTGGATGCTATCACGATTTATAGCTACTTACTATCAATTGCAATTACTCATTTGTCTACCTTGGCCTATTATCCAATCACATCCCAAGAACCCGTCTCTTTACTTGTTCCTTAGTGTTATTTGTTGTTGTTGTTGTTGTTGCTGGTAGATACAATCAAAACCACCATGTTATTTGACACTTTTGTCACCCCTTAATTTTAAGTATGTTTCTATTCGCAAGTGTCTTTACCTATGATTGATTTCAACATGTTCATGCTTTGCTTTTGATTCTCAAACACGTACCACTCTCTGTGGGAACGATCCCAACCCAATTGGTTGGGTTATATACTAACTAACGATCGTTGACTCTTAAACTGGATTAAGTGTCGTTGATAGCGTTAATAAAATCAGTGAACTACCACACTAGACGTGCAAAGGCTCGTGGAGGCAAGGCATAACTAACCCAAACTCAGGCCTCAGACCACCGTGCCCACCAAGGGCAGTGGTCTTGATTATGGGTCGTGGTGACGTCTGTCATCGTGAGCCAGCAGACTCCCAACCCAAGGGAAGGACCACGGTGGCCTTAACGGTCTGTTCTTCCATGGGCCGTGGTATGGCTTGTGGAAGGGACCTCCCAGAACCAGTAGTCAGTGGCCAAAAAATCCACGACCTACTTGACGGGTTGTGGTCCCTTTGACTATCCGTCAGTGGCGCCATGGTAGGCCTCCGTCAGCTTTTTAAGTCAAGGTCCTTTTACTCTTTTCCCCTATGCTTTGAGCATTTAAATTACGTCATTTTACTCATCATACCATTCTATGCTTTCGAGGTCTAAATCATGTAGCTCTATTTCATACCATTGTTGGTCTAATATATCTTCTGATTCGTTATCATTAAATATTTTTTCCCATATGATTCTTCTTAATTCAATTATCTCTATACCTAGGTATATATAGGATTAAAGTTTCATAGTTTTTTATTATTTCATCATGCATGTATGTAGTCATGTTCGTTGTTATGCAGGTTTTTTATTTTCAATTATTCCTTTCTATCATATCCATAATTGATTAAATTCATATTAGATCATTATGAACTAGATTATCTGTTTATCATGTTCTCTTGTCACTACTAGCATCGTATTTTAGCGGATACTTCCTTCTTATCAGCGCCTTAACTTTGTTTACTCCCCTAAACGGCTTACCTTGCCTACCGGTTTCAACATTAGGATGGCATACTATAGAATTTTTCTCCCTGTTTCTAGTGTGCTAATAAACTAGAAATCTTGATTCAAATAATTCTAATACATAATAACTAACATAAATTTATTCAATCATATATATGATACTCAGGAATATATGAAATTAGTTCTACATATTTGTTGAACAATATACATTTGCCTCTTGCTTATCTATGATATCTAAAGGTTGTTCCATTATCTATTAAGTAGGAATGAATATCTTAAGTATTTGAGAGTGTTTTTTACGAAAGCTTGCTTCGTTTATTGAAAGCTTGCCTCTTATATTACATGTACATTCCTTTATATAGACAATTATAATCCTATCCTATTTCTTATAATAATGCATCTACTGTACACTTTACGACTTTTGTTATATGTCTACTGTACACTTTATGACTTTTTTACATACTTATTTTTTACAATAATGTGAGTACTGCACACGTTTACTTTCTTTACATAATAATGCACATTTTACATATCTTTTTGTTTTCTTCTTCTTATCTTCTTTGTCTTCTTCTTCTTTTTATTTTCTTTCGTTCATGTGAAGATCATGTGTCAACCTTCTTTTATCTTTTTGTTTTCTTCTTCTTTGTCTTCTTCTTCCTATCTTATCTCTTTGTCTTCTTCTTTATCTCTTAGTCTTCCATCTCTATCTTCTTTTATTTTATCATTCCAGCTGGACATCGGGAATTACATTATCTTCTCCGTTGCATTTTGAACATATATGGTCAGGATATTTGTGTCAAATTAGTTTACAGTATCTAGTTAATAGTTCTGATGAAACAAATCCTGCATTTAATGCTCTTGTTGTAGGTCTTTCTTCTGGCTTTAAACTAATTGGACACAAATATCTTGACCATATATGTTCAAAATGAAACGAAGAAGATAATGTAATTCCCGATGTCCAGCTGGAATGATAAAATAAAAGAAGATAGAGACGGAAGAGTAAGAGATAAAGAAGAAGACAAAGAGATAAGATAGAGACGGAAGACTAAGAGATAAAGAAGAAGACAAAGAGATAAGATAGGAAAAAGAAGACAAAGAGATAAGATAGGAAGAAGAAGACAAAGAAGAAGAAAACAAAAAGATAAAAGAAGGTTGACACATGATCTTCACATGAACGGAAGAAAATAAAAGGAAGAAGAAGACAAAGAAGATAAGAAGAAGAAAACAAAAAGATATGTAAAATGTGCATTATTATGTAAAAAAAGTAAAAGTGTGCAGTAGTCACATTATTATAAAAAATAAGTATGTAAAAAAGTCATAAAGTGTACAGTAGACATATAAAAAAGTCGTAAAGTGTACAGTAGACATATAAAAAAGTCGTAAAGTGTACAGTAGACGCATTATTATAAGAAATAGGATAGGATTAGAATTGTCTATATAAAGGAGTGTACATGTAACATAAGAGGCAAGCCTTCAATAAACGAAGCAAGCTTTCATAAAAAACACTCTCAAGTACTTAAGATATTCCTACTTAATAGATAATGGAACAACCTTCAGATATCATGGATAAGCAAGAGGCAAAGGTATATTGTTCAACAAATATGCAGAACTAATTTCATATATTCCTGAATATCATATATATGATTGAATAAATTTATGTTAGTTATTATGTATTAGAATTATTTGAATCATGATTTCTAGTTTATTAGCACACTGGAAACAGGGCGAAAACTTCTATACTATGTCATCCTAATGTTGAAACCGGTAGGTAAGGAAAGTCGTTTAGGGGAGTAAACAAAGTTGAGGCGCTAATAAGAGGAAGTATCCGCTAAAGTACGATGCTAGTAGTGATAGGAAAACATGATAAACATATAATCTAGTTCATAATGATCTAATATGAATTTAATCATTTATGGATAGATAGGAAGGAATAATTGAAAATAAAAATCCTGCATAACAACGAACATGACTACATACATGCATGATGAAATAATAAAAAACTATGAAACTTTAATCCTATATATACTTAGAGGTATAAAGATAATTGAATTAAGAAGAATCATATGGGAAAAAATATTTAATGATAACGAATCAGAAGATATATTAGACCAACAATGGTATGAAATAGACCTACATGATTTAGACTTTGAAAGAATAGAATGGTATGATTTAGAAATAAATTCAGATTACAATGACCTACGAATATTTACAATATTGGACAGAAGCTATGGAAGACATAAAACTATTAGAAGAATTAATGGAAAATAATTTACATATGTACCTAAGAACCCAATATATGTTGTAGCTAGAATACATCACAAATAATATTAAAGAAATAGTCAGATTAAGACAACTATCAGAAGAATATTACAATAAGTATTATTACATTTTACCATGAATTCCGCACCCCCAAAAAATTGTATCAGAGCTATGGATGAAAAGAAATATTAGAAGAAACATACTAGTAGAAAGTTAAGAAAAATAAGAAGAAAATTAAACAAATTATATCCAGAATATAAACAACTCAATATCACAAAAACTGATAACGATAAATTAGATCAATTAATAGATAATATATCTAAAATAGAATGTATATATATGTTCAATATTTAAAGATACAATGAATAATGAGAATAATGAATATAGACAAAACCTTACTAAAATAATTATAGCAAAAAGACAAGAATTGAGACATAGGCAAAATAGACTTAACAGAATATATTTGCAGGAATTTGTAAAAAAACTATAGTAGCACAAAGAAAAACTATTTTATATCTACAAATACAAATAGAAAACTTTAGAATATAAACTACAACACAATTTGTAAATGAATAAAGAAGAATACGCAATAGATGAAAAAACATATAAAAACTATGACGGATTAAAAATAAAAATAATATTTTCATAGTTTAACTGTTATGATAAGAATAACAAAAGAAAATGAAGAAAAAGATAGAAAAATGGAAATTGAAAAAATAAAACAGCAAGCAAAAAAGGAAGTACACAACTAGAAGAAGTAAAAAAATACTAAAATGATAGAACTAGAAAAAGAGCTGGCAATATTGAAAGAAATGTATGAAATTAAACAAAAAGAAAAAGAACAAAAAGCCTAATAACCTAGTCAGAACATAACCAAACTCATTATTCACCAAAACTCATCGAAATTAGAGCCAAAAAGGAGAGAAAAGTCGACAGCCCTCTCAACAACACGCAACACGTTTTCTTCAGTTCTAGCCCCAAAATCGAAGGATTTCTCCGTAGATTTCATCACCGGGTATGTGAAATTTCACTAGTGGGTTCCTTTCATCCACTAGGTCCCTAGAATTTAGTAAGATTCTTGATTCTCTATATCTTATTTAGACTTAGGGTTCCTAAAACCTTAAACATTGTTGTGATTTACCTGTTATAGTTTCCTCAATCGAAATAGCTTGTTTTCCTTTGAAAGGTTGCTTAGTTCCTTATAAGTAACTCAAAATTCTAGTTTTTGAATGTTACATTGTTAGTACTTAAATGTTCCATTCTCAGATTTGCATGTCATAATATTGAGCTATCCAGTATTTTATGTTGTGTCATACTCATTTCCAGTTGGGAATAGGCTTAGTACCGAGTTGGACTAGGAATCAACGTACCTCATAGTCCTAAAACTAAGTGCCCTCGTAGGAGTATAAGTCCCCTCTATGGGCATCAAATTTAGTGATCATGCCAGTCATGCTTTTATACCCTGGAAAGGTATATTGGGTCCTCTCCATGGGACATATACACCAGACTTCACGTTTAGCTCACGTGGTTATCACGACCAAGGGGTAACCCTTAGATGTAACACGACGTGCTCAACCCCGAAGGCGTTTCATACAAGCCCTTAGCATATCATGAAATAAGATTAATAGAAATGATTCGAAATTTAAAATTTTTCTTTATAATCGAAGTCTTTTATAAAAGCAATTGGAAGTCTAGACATTGTCTCATCTAGCCATCTAATACAGTCGAATATCAAATAGGGTCACAACCCTTTACAAAACAGTCTCAAAAAGAGAATGTAAGAAGAAACTAGAAATTAACAACTCTCGTCCTCGAACCATGCAGACTCACCAAAAACGTGGAGAAAGATCTATTCCAAGCTTGAACCAATAGAAGATCACCATCAAGAACCGAACCCTACACTTATAGAAAAATGTAGGAAATATGGGTTAGTACAAAAATGCACCAAGTATGATAGCCATGCATAAAAACCTTTAAAACATGTTAAAAGGGACATTTTACTTGAAACCATGCTATATGCCAATTTTGAACATCATCTTTGAAATAGTTGGAGAACGTATCTCATAAGACCACTCATGTATAGTTCATCATAGCATAAAGGAATGCAACATAATCAGAAGCATAGCCTCCAACTTAGGCATAATGCAAACATCACTCATCATAAGACATAGTTCACATACATAATTAGATACCAAGATCATCTCATACCCCCACTCACACTAAGTAGAGCTCCTTGAGAATTCATAAGTATAATTCATGTTCATAATTCATATAAAACATGCAGTAACTCATAAATCATCATATCATAAGAGAAACATACCACGACCACTCTCAAAGCCTACTTGTGCAATGTATGAATGAAGTCCCATACCCCCTCTCACACTAAGTAGAACCTCTTGAGGAACCATAGTACATAACTCATGCTCTTGTTCATAGTTCATGGAGGAAAATAGCCTTAATCGACATAGGCCATGTGAGCTACATGGAATCCGGTGTGTACTGCCCCACACCGAAAAGAGGTGTCCTACTTGCCTAACGAGAACTGAAGTTTATTAGCTTAGGTGGATCCACTAGATAAAGACCTTTGTGGGCACATAGATATGGGATAAGGAGATTGTTACTAGAAACCCGGATTAACTGAGGTAAAAGGTTTTCATATCATAAGATAACTGTTTTGGAACCCGAACTGACTGGAGTAAAAGGAACCCATTTAGAAAGTAGAACTAATTGACGTAAAAGCTTTCATTTGGGAAGCCGGACTAACAGGCGTAAAAGCTTCCATCTCATATTTATATCCACTCGGTGCTAGGCATAATTCCCTTTAAGTCAATGTTAAGTCTTGACTTAAGTTCATGTTTATGAAAGAATAACTTAACACTCAATACAATACAATAACATGGTATCATGATAGCTCATAGATTCAATAGGTGAGCATAGCCTTTCAACCTTAGAATCATTGTTATGTTGGTAAACCTTTCACATCATGTCATAGTGTGTTCATGAGAATAGCCTTTCATTCAACACAACAAGGGTATCATAATCTTGGATATTTCATGCATAGCCATATATAAGGGTGCATATGAGAAATAGCCTTTCAAAAACACCTTAGTTACATCATAGTCAAGTTCATGCATGGAGTGTGTGTGATTGTCCTTTTAATGACACAATAATATTATCATCATCATAAACAGTTCACTCTCAATGTTCATAAAGCATGTACATAATATCACAATCATGCATAATTCTCATATCTTGCATTCAAGGATCATAGATCGCATTACATCAACACATCTAGCATTCATTACATTAGACATGGATATAATCACAATTCAAGTAGTTCACTTACTACATGCACAATATCATGTACCCATATCATGTCATGTGGGTAAAGTCCTTCCACAATAATTCCATATACAAGTGAACATACATAATAGTCTCCTTCCTAAAGCCTCAACATTCATAGTTCATTCAGTTTAGCTTTTTACCCTTAAAGCCCTAGAAGTCATATTCATACTACAAGCCTTACTCTCAAGCAATACCTCACATGGTCATCATGTAAACCTAACTCTCAAGGTGAACTAGTCACATGGTTCATTCTTAACCATTTATAGTCATATAGTATCATGTAAACTCAATATCAATACTACTTGACCATGATTCATCATATAAGTCCTAATCTAATGAATTCATGTCTACAGGCTTTACTTTTAAGCAATTCATATCTAGGTGCTCTAATCTCAAGCAATTCATAAAGAAGTTCATCAATCTTAGAAGGTCACATATAAGCACTAAATCCCCTCTTTCATGGCATAATACTAATTATATCAATTTAACCCTAGAATCTTAGGTTAATCAAGGATACATGTATAATCATAATAAAATCATGTAATTAAACCATAAACAATCATTATTCACTTAATTGGACCAATATACAACAATACCAACACTTTAAGATCCAAATTAGGGAAATTAGGGATTTCATGGGTTCTCCGGGGAATTCATCATAAACCAACAATAATCCATAAATTCTATCATAATCTATCATAAATCAACCATAAAAAACTTTTTTGGAAAGAACCCATGAGATTGAAGTCAAACTCTCACTTTTGGGGAAAACACTACTTTTGAAATTGAACTTTGAAGGGGTTCTATGGGTGAAGGCTCCCAATAGATGAAAAGATACCATAACTTGATCATGAATCTTCAAAGAATTTGAGTAAGAAGCCTTAAATTCTCCAAACCCTAGCTCCAATTCTACTCTTCTTCTTCTTGGAGTTTTAGAGAGAGAACTATTGTGATGAAGAAGAACTTTTTGATTTGGTTTGGGTCTTGGGAATTAATGAAGTAAATGCGGTGGTTTATGACTTAAAAACATTTATATATGTGAAATAAAACAATAAAAATCGAACCCATTAATTAACTAACTAATTTAGAATTTACCAAAACACCACTAACTAGGCAGCCCCTTCCTAGGGACTACGCCCACCTTCACGACCCGTCAAGGGCATCACGGCACGTGGTGGTGCCTGTGGTCCCTTGACCAGTGTCCCTCCTAAACTTGGAAAACCTCTCCTGAGGCTAAGGCAACCCCACGAGCCTTCCCACGGTTCGTGGTCATCACCACGAGCCGTGAAGTGGCTCGTGAAGGGAGGCCTTTTCTTGGCAGCCTTGGGGGCTTACTGGCTCAGCAACCACGGGTGGCACCACGACTCGTGGTGGCCACCACAGGTCATGAAGACCCTCATGGTCATGGTGGACAGTGGCTAGGTGTTTTCTTGGCAGCCTTGGCCCCCTAGCTATGGCCCTCACCCAAAATCATTGTCCCTTGCCCTTAACCCTTGACGTTAACTTACACGTTTAGGCTCTAGTTTAACCTACTAATTTTTGAGGTGTTAGATTTGTTTTATGTCGGTTAATAGTAGCTCCCACAGTCAGAATTTAGTGCATTTAACCAGGTTTTTAGATTGTACTTCAGTATTCAGTCTCATCATTTTATGTTCATTATTTGCACTTGGTCATTGCATTTAGCTCAGTTTCAGTTACATTTAAGCATATATATACATTCTGTTCAATTTATGTCATTTGCTCAGTATACTTTTTATAATCTGTATATCTTGTTCAACAATTATCTATATCCTGCATACTCAGTAAATTCCAAGTATTGATGCTTACTTTGCGATATATCCTTTCATTATGTAGGTTGAGGTACTCAGCATTCAGATCATGCTTAGATCAATTCTTGGTCAGCATTCAACAGCTTCAGTGGTGAGTCCTCAGATCATACATTGAGGACAACAAACATGCTTTCATTTTAGTCTTTTATATTTCAGTTTAAGTTTGTTAGAGCTAGCTGGGGGGTATGTCCCAGCAATTCTACTCAGTTAGAGGCTTTTCAGACAAAGTAGTAGATTCAACTTTAGTTTTTGAGTGGTTGTTCAGTATCACTAAATTCTTAGTATGTTTCTTATATTTAGACTCGTTGGGTATCCCCCATTTTCCAGTTATCTAGTGTTTAGCTTCCGCATAATATTTGTCTTATTAAGTTATTTTTCATTATTCTTATGATATGCCAGAAACAGGGTTAGCTTTGGGTCACTCGTGATCCTAGGTCCCGTGTTACGTCAAGGGGGTAGCCTCGGGGTGTGACAATCATAGTCTAGGGGGGGTACTTGTGCCTTATCCCTTATTTCCTTAAAGAAGAAGTTTGGAACTCTAAATATTGAAGACCCATCTTCTCATACAAACAACACAATTATTTTGTTTATAGGACATAGGACTGGTTATGTAATAGGGGAAGCAGATGCAAGCGTTTTCTTTCAATTACCGGCCAAATGACTACAGGATCATCGGTCTACTCTACCTCAATTCACCATTTTGATTTATTCTAACAAAAGTATAATATTTTTCTTTTATATAGTTTTCATATAATAATATTATGTTTTTACTACAAGTTTCTGTCATCTAATTAATCACTGACTTTGATCTCTAATTGTAAACTTCAGCATGAATCCCTAATCACTTTCTAATCCAACAATAAGAGCGCTCTAAACGATGAAAAAATAATAACAAGGAAATAACATGGAGGATCATTACAAAAGTAGAGTTGCACTAACATAAAGTTGGGAATCAATTAGTGAATCCAAGACTAAAAGGATAAATTAAACAAAGAAGATCGAATTAAAGTATGTATGAGACGCCAATATACAACCACACCAAGTTTAGGTACAAAGCAAAGTTTTTATTGTCGAAAGATTTTTATTTGACAAACAAATTATGAAATTTTGATTCACAAGATAAAAGAGGTAGACCTAATAAATTTAGTGAAGAAATTCAATTTATTGTTTGACCATAAATTTTGGATTAGATTTTGAATATCTATCTTTGAAAAATTTCAAGTTTAAAAATTTGGTTCAGATCACCTTTTGGGAGAATTTATACTTTCACTCACAAAAATTCAATTTGTTTCCAAGTTGTTTTTTTGCATGTAAATTTACCACTAGACAGAGTGCCTAGCAACCTTTTATTAAAAATACAAAGATATCAAAAGGGATAAGTACAAGAAAGAGGGGGGGTATGCCTTACCTTACCAATCCTAATAAAATAACTAACATCTACGAACTAACAAACATAAAGAAAATAACAGCTTGAGAGAACTAGATATTTTTGTGATCATCACAAAGTTTGTAATACACTCTATGATGATATTGAAAATGAGGATGTTTAAATAATGCAAAAATATTACAACCAAGAAGAAGATTGAGTTATTGACCTCAAACTTTCTTTTACAAATGCATGATTAAAAAGATTGAATCCCCATCAAAAGTAACTCAAATTATTTTCCTCTTGTATTCTTCTTCAAATCTATCCAATAACACTTGATAATTAATTACTTCTTTTTAAAATTTATTTTATCTTGTTAACCTATATGGTACTACCATATGATTCTACTTTTCCAGACGCATTAGTAGGTGCTTTGGAACAAACTCCTTAGTCACTTTACCGTCTCAACTATATTGCCTTCCATGTGTCTTGTTTTCTCTTTTGTTGCTTCTACTTCTTTGTTGCCTAGGTAATATATCCCCTTCCCTAGTAACTCTATCAAGACATAAGTCTAACATATTGTATTCCTCATCTTCATCAAAAGAGTCCTCTCCCAAATCAAATTGTATAATCATTTGTTGGACAAAATCTTGACACTAAGGCACTTGACTAATTCTTCTTCGCAATCACCCTTTTAAACAAAACTACTAGAGCTTCTAGACTTAATTTTCTATTCAAAGCATGTGGTGAAACTTGATCTTCTTTCACCAAACCATTGTCATTCTTTATTGACATTACTAGCTGTTCAGATTCATCAAGCGACTCCAAAGTTTGAAGGGACCCTATTATACGACGAGTTTAATTTGACCAGTGGCTTGATCACTGTATTGTATTTGAGTAGCATGGCATCCTATTTTCATGGATGATCTTAGCTACTTAAGAATTAGAAATATTTAATGATGGAGCAATAATATTACAATTTTTCCAAGTAGCCTTCAATAAAGCATCAAAGCTATTCGAACATAATAGGTCTCTTGAGGCATTATTAATATCTTTCCTCTTCTCACTGACCTAAAAATTTTGAGTCACACCCTTTCCACTACATGGAGAATTATTTCGACTAGTTTTTAGTAGCATGATTTTTTGAGTGCAATCAAAATCAAATTTTTAGTAGCATTCTCATTTTCAACTAGTAAAACATGCTACCCAGAATTTTCAGCATCTTCAACATCAGTTGTATCAATTAGTTTTTGTCTTGAATGTCTCGATGCATTAATCCCAACTCTTGGTATTTCCCCTATGTTTTTAGTTGCATTAGACATCAAATTCACCCCAAATTCTCTTGGTTGCACCTCATTAGTATCAGCCTGTTGGTTATTGCAAACACCATTGTTTCCTGGAGGGTTTTGATGACCAATATTACCTGTATCAATATTGTCTATTCAATTTTTCTCAGAAGTGGCGACAACCAATTCTCAATCTAAAGAAGTAGTTATACTTTGATCGATACCTACAACCCTTCTTTTTTCTTTGAACATTTCCCTTGCATCACCATGATATTTTTACATATCGCTAGTACCTTTCAAAGCAACTTCAATGGTATCATCAATTTGTTTATTGTTTTTGATTTATTTTCTAGATCAAATGACAAGTACCTTCACCATTACCTTGGTACTTTCAATAATTTTAGTATAAATATAGATTATCATATACAGTCACCTTAAAAACCTCGATTAATTAACCAGATTTTCTATCCACAAACTGAACCTGATAGGATTCAGAAACTTTTCCATTACATCAAGTATAACCTTGACCCTAGTTGTTCTAGGTATTGACTTGATTTGAGTAGCTTTATCAATAGTTATTAGTTTTACAAGTGACTATGCTATAGACATCAAACACTTCTTTGCAAACAAATTGAGAGAGAAATCAGGTACAAAAATTCATACCACAGCTAAAGTCATTCCATCCTTAGGATTATATCAAATGGACAATTTATTTCCAAGTAAAATGTATGTTCAAACATAAATTCAAATTTCAAAATATGACAACTTCATAAACTCAATTTTCAAACTTCAACTTTGAAAATTATGGCCACACGAGAATATCATTCATGATACTTTGAAGTTCTGATGGTGCTATATATGACTTTAGATTGATTTTGTTGGTTTGAATGTCCAAATATGTCTTCTTTTAATTACGAGTGTGCGCCGATCTTCAATGAACACATTTAAGGAAATATTTCCAAGAAGCACAGAAATATTCCTTACTGGAAATCTAACAAAAAATATTTCATCATGATACCTATAGAAAATGTATTATAGTTGACACCGCCCTTAAGAATATTTCACTTAATATATGTATATAATGTATCAAAGACATTTCATCCAATACTAAGCATCAACAATCATTAGTTAGTAATATAACTCAACTAAGTGAGTTAGGGTCGAATCCCACAAGGAGTGGTACGTATTTGAGAATCAATAGAAAGCATAAATGTGTTCAAGTCAATCATAGGTAGTTTACATTTATGAATAAAAGCATGGTTCAAGTTTGGGGTGACACAAGTGTCAAATAATAGCGGGGATTTTGATTATAATTATCAACTACAATAGCAAATAACACAAAAATAGCAAGTATAGCGACGGGTTCTTGGGATGTGATTGGATTATGGGCTAAGGTAGACAAACGGGTGATTGCAATTAATAGTGAATAGTTGTAAATCAGTGAATAATCTAGACTTTAGTGAGGATAAACTTTCTCTCGAACAATTTACCCCGAATCAAATTGGTTTCTCTCGAACACCAATAAGCACCAATTAAGAACAACCTACGCTTTAGTCCATTCACTCTCTCGAGCTGAATGTGTGGAAAAGGGCTTAGGATTCACTCTCTCGAGCTGAACCCATGACAATCCAATGCCCACAGACCATCAAATCAGTAATCTTGATTTTAAAACCTCTCTGTCGAGCAAGCCAAAAATAGGAAGATAGAGTTGCTTTTGCAACTACAACCCTTTAGATTAAGCCACAATTACTAAATGAAATCACTTTTAAACAACATTTACACTATCAATTAACAATACCCAACAACTAAATCAATCCATTATCACATAATCACACCCCAAGAATTGAGGTTTTAGCTAGACATCATAAAAAGATAAAAATTGTTACCAAATTGTGTTTCCATCAACTGGGTAAGACTAATTTCGTCTTTACAAAGGTCTAAGATGAAGCATTTTAAACACCCACTTACAATTTCTCAGAAATGGAAATCTTCAAAGATAAGGAAATATTGTCTCCAAACTCAGTTCTAAGCTCACTACTCAAAAACTGATAATTATGATTCTATATTAAAAACTAGATACTAAACTAAGAATTTATAAAAATATTTATAGTCGCCAAAAAATGTTATGCGAAGGACCATTCGGCGCAATAAGTCAGGATCGCCGATCCACTCGGCGATCTGACCTTTGGTCAATTCCATCGCCTTTTTGATTTGACCTTCAACATCTTCAAGTTCTGTAACCTTGGGCAATTAGAGTAAAGCATCGCGGAACCGTTCGGTGACTCACCGACTACTCCTTTCTATTGCTGACTTGATTTTCTCCTTCGGGGCTTGGCACACTGGAACTTTAGGCGAGACCATGGCCATTTGGCGACTCACCCAATGGATTAGGCGATCCTCAGGCCTTCTTCTCTTCGTTCTTTCTGTTGCCTTGTTCCTTTTTGCTTATTAGTGTTCATGCTTTGTTCCTCAATCCAAATACCTAAACATCAAGGATTTACATCAATTATTGGCACAAAATATGCATTTGAGGACACTAAATCTATTAAAATAAAGCCCTAAATGAGTCCAAATCATGGACTCATCACAAATGCTCACAACAAGAGGGTTGTTTTCTGGTCTAGCTTCGGAAGACCAGCATGGTCACATGGCTAAATTGAGAAGTCTCCGCAAGAGTTGTACTGGACAACTGGAGTTGGATATAAATGTCATAGGGTTGAGAGTCTTCCCTCTATCATTGACCGGTTATGCAGCGGTGTGGTTTCCTGAGCTTCCATATAACTCGATTAATACATGGGACCAACTGCATAAATAACTTTGTAGCACTACCAGGAGAGTCGATAAGCAGTTCTTGGGATAAGTTCACTGCATTTATATAAAAAGTGTTCTGAATCACCACATAGATAGTGAGTCACTAAAGGAGTACTTCTACAGAGATGGTAAGGTTGTGCTTGATACTATTGTTGGAGGATCATATGGTGAGTGCTCTTTTGAGGAGATCGCTGAGAAACTAGAGAGGATTTCCCAAAATAATAAGGCATAGAGCACTAGAAAGTCAACCAATCGTAGAAGCACATTTGTAGTTCAAGTCGCACCTAGTCAATCCAGTGATGATATTCTTGATGAGATGGCTTAGTTGAGGACAAAACTGGGTTTGGTACTAAAGCATGTGACTGGAGGTGCAGAGAAGGTGAATGTGGTAAATTATTTGACGAGAACTCCACCACCACCAGTTGAAGAATGCTACTATGACGAGGATGCGTATTTGGTAAATGATCAGACGGGGGGGGGGGGGGTGTTTCTGAGCCAACGACCAAGGTTCCAGCTCGAATAATTGGCACCAAGGTCGGAACTATGGAAACTACAATCGATAGGGAAACAATGTCCAAGATGGAAACTACAATCACGAAAACAAGTACAACCGAAATAATTACGGCAACAGAAATGAGAGAGTTGGGCCTTATGTTCCACCTGTGAATCGGGAATCTGGCAATAGAGAAGCTGGAGGTAGTATGTCACACATTGGGGATATGAGGCAGAAGATGATGAAGAGGTTTGATGTTACTGATGAGAGTGTGAAAGAGATGCGAAACGACTTGTCTGGAATCGGTCAAAACGTTGATGCCCATGCAGTATCAATCAAGCAACTTTAGCAGAAATTTAATAAGTTGTCCACAACAGTGAACCCACGTGAGCCTGGCACACTCTATCAACACCATCATGAATCCGAAGAAAGATGGGCATTGATATGATTCTCACAAGAAGAATCACAATAAACAGTGGAAAACAAGAAATATAGAGGAGGAGACACAAGATAAGAAACAATTGGCAACTAAAGGATGTATTAAATCCAATAACCTTCAATCTAGATCCTAACAAGTACCAAATTCGGATAAATAGATAGACACAAAAAGAGGAAACAAAGAGTAACCTAAGGGTATATTAAACCCAAAGACCTCACCTCGTTAATCCGTCAAGAAGCACCTAACTCTTACGAAGACCTCGAGGGAATCAATATCCCAAGCAACCCTTGTTTCTAAATAAGGTTCAACAAAATCTTATCACTCTTTCAACACTCACACAAGGAGTTTAGGTTTACAACCACAATATTCAAAATTAATCTAACCTAAAATGAACCCCTAAAGGCCTATTTATAGTGTAAGGCATTATTACATAGATGGGCCCAAAAGTGACCCGAAATGGGCGAGCCAAATCGGGCTCGGCGATGTGCCCAATAGGTTCGACAAGGAACTCTGCTCCTTGCCTTGGCTGGGAAGCTACTATAACTTTGGGCAGTCTGGGGACCATCGCCCAATCCACTTGGCGATTCGCCAATGGTCTTTAGCTCGCCTAATGAACATCTTTCCCCTTCGTAGCTCCTTAGGCCAGTTGGCGATCTTGGAACCTTCGCCAAAGGGTTTTGGCGAGTCGCCGAAGTGTTCTCCAGCTCGCCGAATGGAGCACATTCTTAACTTTCTCTTCCTCGCTGAGTTAGGCCTCCCACACTCCAAGCTATCATCCAAGCATGGTGTTGACCAACTGGGAGCTCCTTCAAGGCATTGAACTCCCTCCTTGGCATCCATACATGCAAAACAGCCTCCATCCTTGTGAACACTCCATCAAAGCATTGAAGTTCATAAATAGATAGCCTTGGCGTAATCCATTTTACATCATTCTCCCCTTCTTGAAAAGGATTTATCCTAGAATCCATACATTGCAAAACCATAGGGAAAGCAAACAGGAACAAGATCCTCATGGCATGAGGGTTAGTATTAGCAATAACAATTTCATCACCATGCCAAGGGTGCACAAACATATAACCAAGCAACACAAATATCAACCAAGGGTTTGTAACACATCAAAGCAATAGATACTTGGCTAAGTAAGAAACATTGACATAAGGGTAGAGCGTAGGAATCAATACATTTAAACAACCTCATATGTAAGCCCTCATTGGTTCCACATTCAAACAAGCACAAGACCTCTCTTATGTCAAGTAGTACATAAACATTCTCAAAACTAAATGCAAGCGTATAAAAAAAGGTAACCCAGCTTAAGACTCCATTCAATGAACTAGCTAACTTCAAGAATGTAGTTATTCCCAATTCATGAGCGGGGTCAAATACAAAAGTATCCCCCACACAACTTGGCCAACAAACCTCATTCAAGCACATAGGATCAAGTAATAATACCAAGTAAGAATCACAAGAAAGAAAGAGGGTGGTACTACCATACCCATCACAATTTAGACCAACACCGAGGTCAAATGGGAAAGAAGAATATAGAATCGAGTCAAGGAGACTCTCATTTGCCCCATTGATTCCACTATTAACATAAAATATGGTACCCCACACGAACATGCATATCATCATATGCAAATAGATAATAGAGAAAGGTGTCATGCTCACTAGGGACATCTAAGGTGTTCTCATATGTAAGATCACAACTAGGTTCAAGGATCCTAGTACACATCACTTTACAAGAAGGAACACACAGAGACTTCATAGCAACTTTAAAATAAACTTCACCTTCTCTCAACAAAGAACTCCTACCCCTATAAAATGTACGATCGACAAGATCATACTCACATCATGAGTAAAGAAAATGGCTTAGGAAACTACCCATCCCCATACACAGTGTAGGCTCGTCAATCAGATTGTAAACCCTCTAGAAGGACTTTCCATCGTTGGGAAACGTATCAACAAACCCATCCAAATTATACTTGTCATCTTGACCAAGCATCACTACGCAAGTGCCACAATTTAATTCACTACCGGGGTCCAATGGAAAGGAGATCCATGGACTTGGACCAAGTACTTCTCCTTTTGGCCGATTGGCACTCTCATTTTCCAACATCATACTCCACTCAACAGCATGAGCATCATCATATGTAAATAAGTAATAGAGAAAGGTGTCCCGCAATTCAACTTCCTCCAAGGTGTCTTCATGGGTATGACTACTAATAGATTCAAACTCATGGGTCATACCATTGACAATTGGGACACACCAAGAAGAAAAGGGAACGGGAAAACAAACATCACCTTCCTCCTCAACACATTCCTTCCCTACAAAAGTACTCTCATCTTCTAAGAAGAGATTTCCATCTTTGGGAGGAAAAGCTTCACACCATAGTGGGTTATTAAAGCAAGTATAGTTATCAAGAACTATACTACACTCATGACTCTCACCACTGGGTACATCACTAGGAGTGATTTCATCATCTTCAAATAGGATATTGTACTTAAAGAGGGAATGATCAACCACTAGGGAAGAATTAAAACATTCAAGTTCACCCTCAAAAAGACACAACAATTTTTGAAGCATTTTCAAGCACATGATCTTTATGAGTAGAGCAAGCAATTGGATCAGCCACAAAAGACATGCTCAAAGAGTCACTCCTGATCAAATGATCAACATTCTCATTAGTCCACCAACTTAAGGTTCCTTAATCACATTACAAGGACCCTCAACCAGTGAGCTACATGCACAAATAGGTTGACCAACACAATCATCACAAAATAATGAGCTCGCATTTAAAGCATAGGTGTCAACACTAGGTGGACACAAACTGATCTTACTAGAAGAATCAATTCGGTCATCAATAGGAACAACTATTGTATCCACATTCTTAACAAGCACATTATCAATACAAGGTAAAGAATCAATAGGCTCACTTAAAGACAAACTAACATTCACACTTTGTTCAATTGTAATGGAAAAAGTGTTAAGTTTAACTATTGTACCTTGATGCCCGCAAGAAAGATCTTCCTTACCCTCAACTGACACTCTCTTAGGAATGTTTGGACAGCCCACAAGTGTATCCATTGAAAGGGCTTCACGAGGATCCTACAAAAAGAAAGAAATAGAATGGGGAGGGGAAGAGTGATATGGGTTAGCTTGCAACTCATGATCCTTAAGGATCAATTCACTTTCGACTCCCACTTCCTCCCTCATCTCTTTATGCTCAGCCAACAACAACTTGGCCTTTCCTTTCAACTTTCTCCTTTCTCCTTCTCCTTGGGCCTCAGCCTCCACATGTCCTTCCTCCTTCCTCCTTTTATCCCTCAACCCATCCATCTTTCGATACATCTCTATGACCTGGGATGGTGACATTGGCTTAAGGACATACTTATGACCCATTACATGACGGTGTATGTGTTGTGCCTTCCATCATGTGTGGACGCATGGCTGTGTTGCCAGGGTTTCCCAAGTAGTACATGACTAGCTTGCATGGGAATCACATCACAAAGGACAACATCTTGATATTTCACAATTTGGAACTTAATCAACACCTGTTCATGTACCCTCAATTCCACATCATTCAACCATTGAAGTGTGTATGGTTTAGCAAGCTTAGTGGTAGGAAGCTTTAAGGAGTTTACCACGGCAGTGCTAGCAAGGTTGGCACAACTTCCACTATCGATGATCAAGACACATACTTGGTTCTGGATAAGGCACTTGGAGTAGAAGATATTCTCTCTTTGCTCGTGATTGATCATGGCCTTCCTAGGTATAGTCCACCTTACTACATACGATGGTAGTGTGAAGTCTCTCTTTGGGCCAAGTCTCATCCCTTCGTGATAGCCCATTCTCTATGGCAGTTAAACGCTCATGCATGCACCCAATCGTCCGCCTTACATTCGTGGTCGCTTCCATGATAGTTTCCAAAGTAATCTTCCCCTTAGGTGGGTGGGTTTCACTTCCGGTTGCCATGGTACTTAACAATTAAGACAGCTCAACAAAATAGCACACAACGTTAGCGTTAGTAAAATAAGCTCACAATCAGTCATGTTTGCACACCTTTTATTGCCTCTCGAATTGACACGGCTAATGTTGAAGATTGCTTATACTCAGTTGATCACAAGGTCTCAATTTCTACTCTTGGCCGGAATGGATTTTTGTTTAAAGAAAGACGGACAACTCGATTAAATCAAACGGACTTGAATCAAGCAGTTAACTACGAAGTAAAAATGAAAAAAACACGAAAAGAAAAGCACTAACAAAGAAGTGAATTTCAAGAACCAATAGTCAACAAGTAGGTAAGTACCAGTTGAGATTCAGTTTAGAAATCTTGATTACGAACTAGAATCAAAAGAAAAGAAACTAAGAAATTAGAACCTGAGATGAAAAGGGTCTTAAGATGAGTTTCTCATCTCCAAATGCACTATTTTCTTCGCCTAACATGAAGTTCAGCTCACCAACTTGAAGATTGACTCGCCAAACTTGCCAATCGGACAAGGCAACTCGGTGATATGGGTGGAAGTTCAGCGATGCGCTGAATGGACTCGGCGATCAGGGCTTAGCTCACCGAAATTTCCAGTGTCTTTACCAAAGTGAGGTCCAACTCGGCAACCTAGCTGCCCAAAGGGCGAGGCGCCTAGTGGAATGGGCGATCCAAGTCGGGATTCGCCCAAATTCCTCAAGCTGCAATTTCAAGGCTCCGAAAAGTTAACCTTGGTGGTCCCCCCCCCCCCCCCCCCACCTCTTCCTTTGTCCTTTAGGCTTTACCCTTTTTGGTAAATTCCCCTTTTACAAACACCTTTAAACTTTCTCTTTCTTCCTTTTTGAATCAAACACTTGCTTTTCAAATACCCCCTTTCTTGAAGATATGAATGTTCTTCATAAACTTCAAGAACAAGATGAACCCAAAAACAAAACCCTTAAAATTTTGTCTCGGAATTTCACGAAAATCTAGGTGAATGCTCTCCTTGATGTGGGGAACAACACCCAATACTTTTTAGCTCTTAATTCCAAATCGAAACCTTCAAATTTCAAAACCCATTTTCATCTTCTTCAAACTTCTTCAAGTCTTGAATGGTGGAACCTTGAATAAGCCACCAAACTCCTTCTAATCTCAGTCTAAGACTCAAATATAGTTGGAGAACACTATTCCAACCTCAGAAACTCAAACAAGACTCAGATCTAAGAAACCCATTTCTGAAATTTCTCAAATACATTTTTGAACATTTTTTTTTGTAGCAACAAACCCAAGACTAAAACCGTAGGGCCGATACTAAGCTTGGTTCTGATACCAAGTGATACGATTCTCACAAGAAGAATCACAACAAACAACAAAAAATAAGAAAGATAGAAGAAGAGACACAAGATTAGAAACAATTGGCAACTGAAGGATGTATTAAATCCAATAACCTCTAATCTAGATCCTAACAAGTACCAAATCCGAATAAATAGGTAGACACAAAAAGAGGAAACAAAGAGCTACCTAAGGGTATATTAAACCCAAAGACCTCACCTCGTTAATCTGGCAAGAAGCACTTAACTCTTATGAAGACCTCGAGGGAATCAATATCCCAAGCAACCCTCGTTTCTAAACAAGGTTCAACACAATCTTACAAGCTTTCAACACTCACACAAGGAGTTTAGGTTTACAACCATAATATTCAAAATCAATCTAACCTAAAATGAACCCCTAAAGGCCTATTTGTAGTGTAAGGCATTATAACATAGATGGGCCCAAAAGTGACCCAAAATGATCCAATGGGCGAGCCAAGTCAAGCTCGCCTAATGGTTCGGTGATGGGCCCAGTAGGTTTGGCAAGGAACTCTGCTCCTTGCCTTGGATGGGAAGCTACTTGTACTTTGGGAGGTCTGGGGACCATCGCCCAATCCACTTGGCGATTCCCCAATGGTCTTCAGCTCGCCTAATGAGCATCTTTTTTCTTCGTAGCTCTTTGGGCCAGTTGGCGATCTTGGAACCCTCACCAAAGGGTTTTGGTGAGTCGCCGAAGTGTTCTCCAGCTCACTGAATGGAGCACATTCTTCACTTTTTCCTCCTCACTTCGTTAGGCCTCCCACGCTCCAAGCTATCATCCAAGCATGGTGTTGCCCAACTGGGAGCTCCTTCAAGACATTTAACTCCCTCCTTGGCATCCATACATGACAAACAACCTCCATCCTTGTGAACACTCCATCAAAGCATTGAAGTTCGTGAATGGATAGCCTTGACGTAATCCGTTTTACATCAGGCATTGTATGTCAGTCAGTTCTCGAAGAGCTAAACATATAATTTATCCCCTATGCCGTCTGAGGTTGAAATTGTGGTAGAAAGAGATGGTGATGAGATCGAGGTTACTAGAGATCTAATAATTCTACAGAGAACAAAACGAAGGTGACCTAAAAAGTTGTTCCCATGCCTACACCTCCACCGCCATTCCCACAGAGATTGGTGAAGAAGACCGAAGAAGGAAAATACCGTAGGTTTATTACTATGTTGAAACAACTTTCCATTAATGTTCTGTTGATATAAGATTTAGAGACAATGCTTGGGTATGCAAAGTGTATGAAGGATCTGGTGACCAAAAAGAGGGTTGTCAGTTTTGAGAATGATGAGAGGTTGTGACATTGCAGGACTATTGATGCTAGGTCACTTGTGCAGAAAAAAGAGGATCCGGGTGCTTTCACTATTCCTTATACCATTGGGTTGTTGCATTTAGTGAAGGTGTTCTGTGATTTGGGTTCTAGCATTAAGTTGATCCACAAGAAGTTGGGTTAAGGGGCTCCAAAACTGACTGCGATGCGACTACTCATGGCCGATAGAACTGTGAAGAAGCCCATTGGTGTTCTCGAAGATGTCCTTGTGAAAGTGGAGTCCCTCATTCTTCCGACAGATTTTGTGATACTTGATTGTGAGGTTGATTTTGAGGTTCCCGTCATCTTAGGGAGACCATTCCTTGCTATTAGGCGTGCCATGGTCGATATGGAGAGAGGGCAGATGAAGTTTCGATTGAATAATGAAGAGGTATTTTTCCATATTTGTAGGTCTATGAAGCAGGAAAGATATCTCAAGTCAGTATCAATGGTGAATCATATTTTAGAGCGAGGTTCTGATGTGTCTATTGAACAGAGGTTGGGTGTTGATGCACTGGCAGCGGTAATGATGAAATTTTATGGTGCAGGGATAGTTGATGCGGGTGCTAATGATGGCGTACCGAGTGTTGATCCAGCGGGCTCCAGGAAACCAGACCCACCCACTTCTTGAGAATTGTTCGGTGCATTTGAGCCACAGGTTTGCTTCACCTTCACCTTATGCTTTATTTTTTTTCTTTCTGTGCGTTGAGGGAAATTGCACCTTATTTTGTTGTGGGTGGGGTAAATGGATTGGAGTGTTAGGGTGAAGTCTCAGTAACCAAACTCATAATCCTCCTTTGGGGTTTTCTTGCCTGTGTTCTTTTCCACCTAAAGGACTATGTGTAGAAGTAAGTAGAAAAAGGAAAGCATGATGGAATAAAAAGCATGAAAAAATGATCCCCGTCCAAAAAGTGTGAAAATGTGCTAGATATGTATGCTTGATAAGCTGAATGTGCTGGATATCAATATGAGATGATAAGGAACCGATTTGACCTCATGACCTAAGCTAAAACTTGAACTCAGTAATCCAATAATTTGATAATGAAACAATGTGCCAAGTGTGTGTGAGGAAAGCTTGAATGTTCATAAATTGTGTGCCAATCTAGAGCTTGCCCTGTTGGTCCTGCTAAGATAATCTAGGCCAAAAAGTTAGGAAATGATCATAGACCCTTGTTCTAATAAGTCCACTCAAGCATAAAATGATCTAACCAAATGAAATCAATGTTCCCTTTGATCCAAATGTTTGAGCGTAATGTAGACCACTTCTTTCAATTGACCTAACTCACATTCCCTAAAATAATTTTTTTGGCCTCGGTCCCTCCTTGAACATGTGCACCTTGACTTAGGTCAAAAGCCTAAGTTGAGGGTGGCTGTGAAAAAGAAAACCGAAAGAAAAAGGGTTTTGTGTTGAAGAGTTCTATAAAAGAAAAAGATGTGACTTTGTGCAAAAGAAGCGAAAGATGAATAACAAAAGTGCCAAAAGAAATAAAGAAAAATAAAGAGAAAGAAAAAGAAGAAAACTGAGAAAATGTGAGCTATAAAGTCAAAAGTCACATCTATGTGAAAAGAGTCAAGGGAAAGAAAAGAAAATAGAAGGATGTCAAGAATTGGTTGAGAAAAGAGGTAAAAAGCCAATGTAATGTCAAGGAGGGCAGAAAGTCACTAAACAGTACCCAAATATATCCTACTTGACTCGAGCCTACGTTACACTCTAAGAGAGTCCTATAGTGATGCAATAAACTAGTTTGGTGGGACTAGCAGTGAAAATAAGGGCAAACCTATGGAATTGAGCACTAATTGTACTTGAAGTCACTTCTAAGCGTGAGTGTTGAATGAATCCTAAAATCTTGAAAGGTATATCTATTTTGTGTGAAAAAGGATTTCTTTTTAAGTGAGGGCACTAGGTACTTTGTTAGAGAATTTGATACCTTGGTAGTTGTCAAAGGTGTATGCTGTGATGTTTGTTAGTCGATCTATGTCATGTTTTGATCCATATGAGTTAGCTTGTTGATTCTAAATGAAGAGATTTCCACTCAGGAAATAGGATGGATTGAAAAGACCATGTGATTACTTAATTTTGTATGTTTGCTTCTAGACAAGTGTCATTTAAAGTTTTAGTGTGTCGCTTTAGGACAAACAATATGAAGGTGTTGATATACCGTGAGTTTACGGTAGTTTTGATACATTTCACTTAAGAGTTGTGTGTGTCTAGGGCCATTTTATATTAGAAATAATGTTTTATGTGTTATGTTTGCAGGAAATAGGCTTAGATGCGGTTGAGTAAGATGACTGCTGAAATTATGCCGAAAGTGCCACCCACGGGCGTGTTCTACAGATCGTGTGTCCTTTGACGGTTCGTCGATGGGTAGGCGTAGTGGAGCATTAGGGAAGTCTGACCAAGTGTGGAACAACGAAGCAACTGACGGACCGTAAGTCGACCTGCGAGCCGTCCTGCACATCTGTCGAATGGGTTCAGAGAGTTGAAGTTCCTGTACCTGATGAAAAATCCTAAGTCTAGAGCCACAGAAGAAGACCCACGAACCGTAGGTCGACCTACGACCCGTCTTGCACATCCGTCGTTGATGATCTGAGAGTGAAGGCTCCAATCCCTGCTGAAATGTTCTAAGTGTTGACCAACGGAAGGGGACCTACAGACCATAGGTGTCCCCCATGGTCCATAGGTCGAGTCGTCGATTGATGTCGCGTTCCAGAAGTTTATTTCCTTATTTTGTTTTCTTTTTGTTTAGGACATATTTTCTATAAATAGGGTATGTAAATATCATTTTTGGGGGTTAGACATTATTGCTTACTTTTAGTTCTTGGTATTTTGTGGAATTAACTTGCAACTTTAGCAATTTGATTTCCGGATTTCATTTAAAAAGATTTTGACTTCGAAATTCAATTGGAGATTTCGGGTTTCTTCTACTCTAATCGTAAGTTCATGAATTCTCTTTATCAAAACATGAATTGTGTTCTTTCAATCATGAGTAGCTAAATCCACAACTAGGGTTGTGGGACTCATGATCAATTAAAAATGTATAAATAATAATTAAGTAATTCTTGAATAGTGTTTATGCATGTATTGGTAATTCTTTCTCTTAGATGTCTTTTTAGCGAGTGGACACGTTAGAACTCGCCTTGCTGCTACTTGTCGGACCAAGGAGGTAGTTAATGAGAAAAGAATTAACAACAAAGATTTAGTGGATGCTATCTAATAGTCTAATGTCAATTGTGCGAGGGTGAAAACGAAGTCATACATTAATGTGATGTCTAATCTGAGGTAAAGGTAAGGGTTAGTAAAATATACAATTGTAGACGAACCAAGGTGCGTAGTGAAATTCCCTATTTGGAGGACCAATCACTTACGGATACCTATCTTACCAACTTTGCTTGTAAAACACTAGGAAAAGATTACTATTATTAGGATTACTGCATTAAAAGATTGTGGGGAACACATATACCCTAGTTTCTCTCTCATATTGATAATCAAAAGTTTGAATCCTGCCCACTTGTTACTTGATCAACAATTGGTTATTTGCTTAGACACCCCTCCTCCTTTAATTACTTGTTTACGAAATAGTTTAACTAAACGGATATAATAGTGAGTTAAGTTTATGTCTGAACCATATTCCTCATGGGATCAACCCCAACCTACAAGTTGGGTTCTTTATTTGACGATGACTGCTTATACTTCTTTAGGGAGGTGTAATTTGAGCATATCAAAAAACCTCACCACACAAGACATTCAACACAATCATCATGACTCTAAAAGTTAAGCTCGCATGCAACGGTTATTGCAAGACTCGTTTCAACAATCGACTAGTCACAATGAGATGCTAAGAGTTTACACATGACTTATGCAACTCAAATTTGCCTCATTGGACTTGCACAAACATTTTGTTCAATAAAGAGCACTATTTAATTCATCGATATTGATCATAACCAATACTCAAATATGCAAGAGAACAATCACGACATTCACACATCAAGAAATCAGGAGATGGATCAATGGGATTAAAAACAACCATTGACAAATTTTTCCATAAAAAACGAGGAGTTTCAAACACAACCAAAATTAGTAAAACACACAATCATCCTAAACAAACCAAATAGAATCCAATGGGATAGGTATGAAGATACCCTCACCCCACCCAAAAACACTAAACAATGTCCTCAATGTGAAATAAAGAAATTGTCTCAAAAACAAAATAAAACAAGAAAAGAATCAAGATCCCCAGTGAGTCTTAGCCTGAGGCAACTGTTGCGCATATGGTGCTCTCACAATTTGTGCGTAAGTGTCTGGCTCTCCTCTAAGAGTGGGCAGCGATCCACTAGGACCAATCATAGATGTGTCCCGCAGTGGACCAAATCAACCTCAAGGTCCTCAAAGTCCTTGTACATCGCCTCATCTCGAGTTGCTAACTCCTTCTTATCAGTCTCTGGCACATCTGACTCCTCAGCATCATTATCTAAAGCAGCATCTCCGGTCACAGTAGCTGGAGGTATCTCAGAAATAGTTGGAATGTCTGAACTAGGGCCCTCAAGAATGTCAACCCCACCCAAAAGAATAGAGATGTGTGTCGACTTCAGCTCGTCCACATTACGACAAACTCCAACAATATTGAAACTTGTGGTGCCCAATATGCTGCCTGTGCTAGAGGTAGTGGAGGTGTTTGGAGTGCCGGGAGTCTAGCCGGATCATGCAATGCTTTGGAGCAAAATTCAGCACGCCTTCGCTAAGGGTCTGATCATCGGCTGGTTCGTACTCATAGACTGGAGTCCTGGATCCCTCATCATTCTCACTTTCAGACTCAAATGTAGTGAGGTGGGTGCAGTAGACACCCATGTTGTAGGAGTTGGGGCTGCTCGAACATGGCTCCGCAGGTTGTTAGCCTTTACCCCGACCACTTGCCTGAGAGGGTCGAGGTCTCATAGATTCTTGGAGGTGCAATGTGCAGTCAATCTCCACTCATTTTGCCCTTTTGCGTTGTTTGGGACCCTTAGCTAGAACTTTTGGTTTGGTCATATCTATCAAAACAAATAAGCAACACAAATTTGGTTGAAAAGGGTTAGTAAAATATCACTATTAATAAGTGCAGGAAAACTCGTTGATCAACTCAGCGAGTGGCCAAATTCATTTGGCAAGCCTTAAAGAGCTCGCAAAATATTACAGAACAAAATATCAGAAATTCAGCATAAAATAGTGATGTAAAAGGTTATTTCCCGAGTCATCGAACATGATCGGTGAGACAAAGGTGGCTCGCCGAATTTTACAAAGTAATTTCCAAAAACTGGCTACAAAAGGGTGAGATCAGAGTCTATAAGCGAGTCACCGAGTTAACTCGGCTAGCATGTATCGCCGAAAGTTACAAAACATACCAACAATAATTGAAGACAAAGAAGGCGATGAGGGTGTTAGTCGGTCAACTGCCGAGTCATTCAGTGAACCCCTAACTCATTCGAGGAGCTCGACTAAGCTCGACAAATGGTCCATTGTGCCAGATTTTCACCTCGACTCTCAATTCTCAACACACAACCTAAGATAACCAATTTCAAGCCCCATTCTATGCAATTCAAGACTAGCCCATACCATAACTTACCCTGGGGTACTCAGATTTCCCCCATATTATCTAGATGTGATGAAACAACGTTTTTGCCCTTAAAATCGACGTCACCTGATCCATAATTGGGAAAATTAAGGGTTTTTAGGGCAATTCGGGTTACTCATACTTCACCCACACAAAAAACCAATATGTGCAACCGCAATTTAAACAATTTAAACCCAAAACATAAATTTAGCTAGGCCAAACACAAAATCTAACATGTTCAATTACCCAACCATGTTTAATCAATAAATTTATCACACAAGAGAGCACAATAGTTCCATCAACTACACAAACATTCTTAGAATATGGCAAGAAATTACGGCCAATTCAGGACACCAACCTCGGAGGTAGACAATGAAACGGTGTAGGCAAAAGAAAAAATAGGTAATGTAATGAATTCCAATCACGCACGACACCCACGCAAAAATTCGGTGAAAATACAATCTAATATGAAGTTGAGAGAGTACAATAGTTGAAATGTTAAAAATATGAAGAGGTTTTGAATTTAAAACGGTTGGAAGTCTTTCACCCTTTAGTTCACGCCTCAGTCGGCCATCCTTATTAATGTTGTTGATCCACTCGGCAATGCGCCGAATGGATTTTTTGTCTACCAAACTTACCAGCATTTCAACAATTAGGTTGGTCAAAATAGTGATCAACATCGTGCTCGCCGAACCACTCAGCGATCCACCGATTGGTTTCTGAGCTTGCCAAGTAGCCTTTTTCTCCCAAACTTTGAATTTTAAATCTACACATCCAACAAAAATTATTCGAATGACAAAAAGTAAAACTTGGGTTGCCTCCCAAGAAGAGCTTTATTTAACGTTTGGCACGATGTGGCCATGGGATTATGTCTCATTTTTCGTGTTCACTAAATTATCACTTGGGAGCTCCTTGTTGGTCTTGGATTTAATTGAGCCGAGATCTGACCCATCTATGTTTACAACTGCTTAATAGATATCGAGTGTGATGTGACCATTTTATTAAGAGAAGATACATCATCTTTCATTTCCTTTAGCACCTTGTCCGATCCTTCCACTTTGTTCAGAATACGAGCAAGCATATCTTCGGTGCAAATTTTCTTAGGATCAGCCCTAGGCTCTTTTGGTTTTTCATGCTAATGGGGAAGCACATAGTGTCTTTTGTCACCATCCTTATCCCTCCAATTTTCTCTGCGGTCACGCCATTCACGATCTCGATCTCTCCAACCATCATCTCGATCTCTATTCCAACCTTAATTTCCGCCCGATCTTGGGTAATTCGGACGAGAACCCCCTCTTTGGTTCGACAAGAAATGCACTTCTTCATTGTACATGACCTCAAAGTGTGCTTCATCAGGGTTTACACGACTATTAATTTCGACTGCATTTACAGCTTTGTAGCCTCTTCCCATGACATGTTTTGATAATAAGTCCATTAGGGTCATCATTTTGGCCATGTTTTCATCTCGCTCTTGGTTCTTTTCCATTTGTTCCTTTGTCAACCCAATGTTCAAAGGAGACATCTGATCTTCTCTAGTGTACCAAGCACGATTAATTTTCGTCATCTCATCAAGAAGGGTTGATGCTATGTCAAACAGTTGTCTCATGATTCCTCCTCGAATGAGCTGGTCTGCCACACCTTTGTTAACCGTGTTGGGACTCTAGTAAAAATATTGTAATAACACATTGTGTGGTTGCCTGTGAGTTGGACATTGGAGCAATAATTTTCAGAACCATAGCCATGTTTCATGGATAGATTTGCCATCAATGCTATTGAAGTTCTAAAGGTTATCCCTTAATTTGACAATCCTCGAAGGACGGAAAAACCTTTCATAGAATGCATCGGTGACCTCCTACCACGTAGTAATTAACTCCCTTGGTAGTTTAGTCAACCACTTCGTTGCTTCCCCCATTAGAGAAAAGGCTAACAAACTAAGTCGGACTGACTCTTGAGTGATGTTCTTGAAAAAAAAGGTCCATACACATCCACAAAGTTTCAGATGTGGTAATTAAGATCCTCATGAGCGAGTCCTCCAAAGAGACCCTTCATTTGCAACAACTGTATCATTTTGTTGGTCACATGAAACACCATACTTTCCACGGTTGGAGACAATCAAATAGCACCCGCACTTCCCAACTATCCTCATTAACATCATGCAAATTTCCGATGTCATCATCATTTCCAAGTTGGTTGGCGTTGATCCTATTTACACTCATCTCTTCACCTGTTTTAGAGCAACAAACAAAGAACACAAATAAGATAATTTGACTACAACAAAATCAGGTTAGAACTAAACTTCAAGAAAAGAATTCTAAACACCACTCCCTGGCAGCGGCGTCATTTTTGATAACGCTCAATTACACTTCATCAAATTCTAAGTGTAGGCGGTCGCTACCAAGTATAAACTTAACTAAGAGTTGGGCTCGATCCCACAGGGAGTGGTATAGTAGGAAATTTTACTAAGAAGTAAAATAGTGTTCTAATCGTTTGTAGAAGTAAAGGTTTCGCAACATTAAGGTAAATCATAAATTTTGATAATTAATATCAAATAGGGGATTAGGGTAATAAATTTACAACAACTCAAATAGGAAGTAAACAAATAAAGAATGACCCTTAGGAGTGTGATAAGTTGAATGCTAATTTTGCACAATGGGTGATTATTAGTTACTCAAAGGTGTTGAATCTCAGTGGGTAGGCTAGGTTATGATTGCAATAGTCATTTCTCAATCAACTATTGCAATTCAAGCGAGTTCTTTCAAACCTCAACAAGCAAAACACAATTGATAAACTCAATTCCTTTATTAATACACTCTTGCAAGCTAGATTTGTAAGAATGCAATCAAACTCAGTTTCTCAATCTAGATTCTTTAAGATGAAATGAATACAACAATAAATAAATAATTCGAATCTAATACCTCTTTATCAAGCAAATATAGAGAACTAAGCCAGAATTCCATTTGCAACTACAATTCCTCAATTAAAACATGAACAATTAATTGAACCCGCTTTAAAACAACAATAAAATCAGTAACTAACAACAACCATTAGCTAATTAAACATTATACTACATAATCACACCCCAAAGGATTAGGTTTTTGCCAAGCATAGTGAAAAATAATAAATCATTACAAACAAAGTTTTACATCTGATTTGACAACGATCTGCAATCCCCAAATGCTTAAATTTAAGCTAAAAAATTCATAATCTCTAAATCTCTACTCCAAAATGTAAAAATAATGATCTAGAATGTAAAAATTCAAAAACCCAAAAGTTAACAATATGGGAACCCTTTCTCTTCATTTGAAAATTGTATTTATACGTTCCCAGAATTTCAGCACAGAGTCAACTCGGTGAAGTAAGTCGAGTTCGCCGAACTAGTTGGCGATGCACTGAGCACTCCTCTTCTCTCTTTTTTTTGCGTGCCTTTTTCATCAAATATTTGTGTAACTTTCGGCGAGCCAAGTCATCATGGCCAATCTCTTCTGCCTCTCACTGAATATCTTGTCTGCTCGCCAAGTTGGTTTCATCCATGGGCTAGCATGATGGAACTTTAGGTGAGCTGAAGGTCCACCCGGTGCGTCGCCGAGTGACTTTGGAGAGTATGAGCTTTTCTTCCCTTCAACTTTTTCGCTCCTTTTGGCCTCGTAATGTCCTTGCCTTGCTCTTTAGCCTTCATTTCTGCATGTCAACATTTTCACTTCAGTTATGAGCATAAAATAGGCATTGGGGACACTAAATCCTTAAATAATAAGCCCAAAATGAGTCGACATCCTTGACTCATCAGGCAATTTTTGACAGTTGAGATATGAGAATCCTTAATATTTTGAGTTTTGAGAGAAACATTTTACCTTTGTGAAGTACATTTTCTATTCTTTGGATTTTGTCAAATTCTTTCTTCCATTTGACAAATTGAAGTTGAATCCAAGGTAGGTTTGCTTGTAATTGCTTAATTTCATGTTAACAATAGTTGTTTTCATGGAAGGTATTTTTGTATGCGATTTTGTTATGGTTGGCAAAAACTCCAAGATCTAGGGGTACAATTATAAGGTTGGGTGTTGATTTAATGTAGTGGGTATTGTGTTATGCTCTATTTTGCGCAATTCATGGATGAATTTGGGCTAATTAACATGCGGTTAATTTGTGGGTTAGGGTTGCAAAATTTCTACTTCGGGTCTCTGGTAAATGCTTGGAAGTGATTGATTGGAGTGGGTAATTAGTCTGATACTAGCAATGTAGGTTTGATGTTTGTTACTGCTTGAAAATAGTGGTTATGGGTAAGATCTATTTTCCTTGCTTTTGCACCGAAAGAGAGAATAGTGTAAGGTACAAGTTTGTTTAGATTGATATATAGATGAGACTGAAAGGAGATTTCATGCATACATGCTTTGAGATCGAAAAATGATTAGCCTATTCATGAATGTTCATCACTCTAGAGAAGCATAATTACCTCTATGTGACATCAATTTTCAATCCCCGCACCCCTAAATTGCTTGTTATCTCCTGAGTTCACAGAAATTTTAGTTTAATTGTGACATTGATAACATAATCTTTTTTAAAATATGTGGAATAATCCACCCACTTGTTCTTACTATTACAAATGAATGGTTTTACAATCCAAATTTCTTGAAAGGAATTCTCCCTAATATACCATTCTCTGCGGGATTAGACCTCGAATCTTAAAAGGAACAATGGTGAAGACCATTTATGTTCAAGATTATCTCTCAAGAGTCTGTAAGGTTGAGGCTATTCCCTATTCTCTTTAATAGGTGAAACTACAAGATGGTTGGCGGAATTGCCAAATGACTCAATCACTTCGTGGGAGGAGTTGAATGATGCTTTTTGAAGAGAATCTTTCCACCCTAGAAGATAATAAAACATCAAACCCAGATCCAAAATCAAATGCATTGGAGTTGAACCTCTACATGAGGCTTGGCTGAGGTTCAAGAAACTACTTTTCCAATGTCCAACACGTGGTGTTCCGGATAATTTTATGCACTTCTCTAAAAGATCAAATGCATACGTGCAATGTTCATTGCAAGGCTCACATCCAAATGCAGCTAGCCAATAAATGTTTCAAAGAGATCGCTCATAAGTGCAACCACATTGATTTGTTCACGCAACACCAACACTCTACATCATGCTCATCATGAGTACTATTAAAGACATCGATTTTGAACACAATCAATCCTCAGATCATAATAGATGAAAACTTCAAGAATTTCACCATTTCAAAAACTCATGGGTGGTTGCAAAATAAAGATAGAACGAAATAGATAAAAGAGACGTACTCAATAAAAAGAAGCATATAATATAAAAAAAGTAAACTAATAAAATCATCCAAAACTAAAAAGCAACAAAATACAATAAAAATAGGGAATATTAGCTCAAAGGACCCGTCCCCCGTCCCCACAAAAAGTAACAAGCAGTCTCCTCAATGCGATAATAATATATGTATGGGAGGCTGAGATAGAAGGGTCCCTTGACAGGCTAAGTTTATGGAGCATTCTCATATGGAAGATTTGGAAGGAACACATCATCCGGGGCATCAATAAACATCAATAGTATCACCGATGGCAGCAGTGAAGACTCAACTAGAGCAACAGTGCCCATCTCGACACTCAAAGGAATAGTGGAGTCTAAAGAGACTCCATTTGAGCAACCGCTAAAGTCTCCCAAAGAGATCACTCTAAGGTCGGTTGAAGAATGACCTCATCGGTCTCTTGCATCTTTATTAGAGTCAATGCAACCCCATTCTCCTCTTCCTCTACTCCTCCACGTCTGTCTCCTCAGTAAAATCATCCTTGGACCTCTCAAAATTCTAATCAGTATCCATCTCAACACTCGTAGCTATCTTAGGCTGCACACTCGGAAGAGGCTCACTATTATGAATCTATGGTGGCATGGAGGTAGGTGCATCCAGTAGTATAACCTCGCCCCATAGCATAGATATGTCAATGCACTGCAACTGAGTCGCCTCCGCTCGCAAGATAGAAGGCTCATTTCTCGTGGTTTCTAGTGCAACAAAACTACCCATTGCCTTCTCTTGGCCTCAAGTCTTACATGAAAGTTATTCAACCTCACACCATGGCCCTCTACCTGCCCCTTACACCTACTCACCATGTCTCTCAACGGAACCAAGGCTATCTCAGTAGCCCTATCAATGATATCGAGTATGCCTGTCTCAACCAGTGTGGCTGTAACATCAACCAATTAGTTAAGGCTACTCATTTGATAAATCATCGTCAGGGTCAATATGGGACGGGTGATAGGAGTAGGGGTAGGTTTATTAGTAGCAGCCTCAACGGATACAGTAGTAGAAGGATTATAAAGAACAATAGAAGAGAAGGATATACCTACCTACTCCACAAAATGAGTAGGTGTGCTGGCCTCTACTCCTAGTGTAGTAGGATCAACTTTAGGCGTCGTGTTTGTTTGTGGCGGCTTCCTACAAGTCAAATCATTATGTAAACACTCAGCCTCAATCTTCCTAATGTTGCTGGAAAGGCTGGGTGATCCTCACATTTGCAGTTGCCTTGAAGGGGACTTTTTCTCTCTCACACAACTATGTAATAAGGTTTGGAAATAGGGGAGAGGTCTGATCTTGCCTAGCCATTATCATTATCTCCTCTTTAACAATGTTTCCCACATGAATATTCTCCCGGTCAATGATCATTCCCACTAACAATGCCTTAGGATGGCGAAATATCGATTCATATGTCATAGGCATGATATTACTGCTGATGAAGAAAAACTAGTATCTCACTACCACATTCAAATCCTTTTTATCAAACCAGGCACCACCAACAATCCAAGAGGGAGAAGAATATGAAATCAGTGGATCCAACCACCCTTTCAAAGAGTCCAAGTCAAATCGCATCCAGAGTGAATACATATATGATTGAAATGTCGGTACCCCCAGTGTTGTTCTAATCACCCTAGCATGGCATTGTACTTCTTGCCTCGCACTTTCACTTCTTCAAGCGACTTCTAAACTTTACCATTCTACTACTTTGGTAGGGAATGAGCATAAGTTGTGTAGAAATCTCGCACCCCAGAACGAATATCGGGGTTTCTTGGCTTTGTGAACCCCTCAAACTTGTGAAATTGATTGGTGTCCAAAGTAGATGGGTACTCGCTCATAACTCCATCTGTGGAGAGTTGTCTCTCCTAATGAATAGTCCTCTCTCCAGGAGCTTTGAGCTTATTTAGGGTTCTTTTAGTGATAATTGAGAGGACTCTAGAAGTTGGTGCTTGTGCAGTGGAGGGCAGCACGAGTTTGGACATGATATCTATCATTTTCCTCGCTACCGCTTTTTAAGTTGTACCCTATCTTGGGTAGCTACTCATTGAGTGGTAGGATGCTAATGAAGAGGATCCTCAAAAGTCTCATTTATAGAAATACCCCTCTATCTCTTTAGAGAAGAAGGAGAAGAAGAAGAGTATATGTTTGACGTCGTGTATGAAGTCACCACTTGCTTTCCTTTTGTTCTTGCCATAATTTGTAAAGCACACATTCAAACATGAGATTTGGGAAGGTTAGTTGAAATCAAACTCACTTCGAATCATGTTTCAAAAACTATCCTGAGGCTCACCTAATGGGAAGGTGGATAGCCAAATAGGATTGGCGAGCTACGGTGAGCTTGACGAATCAGAAAGTAGCAAAAATCTCAGGAAGCAAGTATAAATGGCAAAGTCAATTCCAACTCGATGCATTGTTGACTAGGTTTCAGAGGCTAAGACAAGTCCACCGAAAATGACAGTTCAAATTGAAAAGAAACAGGCATCAAAGGAGATATCTACTCCTACTCGGCGATTCATCAAGTGGGTTCGATGGACTAAGATAACCCCGCTGAATGGAACAGTACACAAGTTCACATATATGCTAAAGAAGGGGATTTGGGGCTTATTCAATGATTCCCCTAACCTTCTTGGAGAGCTATGACAAGCCAGCCAAACCAGAAGTGTTCAGCCAGTGCCTAATTTTTATGGTTAAATGAACATACAAAACAAATACGAGTTTCCCTACATCATTACAACCCACCTATATGCTTATCTTCCCATGGGTACTCACACTTCCACCAGATATTGCTATGTATTGCTCGAAATGATGATTTGCCTGAAAAAAGTAGTCACTTGTCTATCGTTGGGCAAAGTCATGCAATCAGGTAAACAATGAGTTAATCGGACTTCACCTACATCAAATTAGACTCACACCCATCACTTATATCAGTCTAACTTAAAATATTTAACTACATGTTTTCGATAATTTCTATTCCTACCACTAATTAGATTACGTTCGTAACTTCATGACTGAATTTGAACACGTACCGCTCCCTATGGGTTCGACCCCAACTCTTCGTTAGGTTTTATACTAGATTACAATCGCCCACACCTAGTATTGGATGGGGTGTGGTTGAGCGTTTATCAAAAATGGTTCCACTGTCGGGGAGTGGTGTTGTTTAAAATTCTATTATGGAAGTTTGAGTTGTAATCTTTTTGTGTTGTAGTCTAATCGACTTACCCTAGTTTGTGTTTGTGTTTGTGTTGGTTTTTGTTTAATAGAGAAAGAGATTAGCGTGAACGGGAGTAATGGTAGCCAAGTGGGCCACCAAGACGATATTGAAAATCTGAACGATGTGAATGACACAATTTAATTGGGTGATGTTGGTGCAATACATCTACCTCATGTTGAGGGGAATGAAGTCTTCCATGTTACTAGCACGATGCTACATGCTCTCCAAATGAAAGTATTATATGGAGGGCTGGCCCATGAAGACCCCCACGAGCATATTCAAAACTTCATGGACGTTTGTGGTCCGTTCTCATTCAAGAACATATCACAAGAATCAGTTCGTCTCCGGTTGTTCCCATTCTATGTGATGGGTGAAGCTAACAAATGGTCAGCTGATCTACCAAGGAATTCCATCACCACTTGGGATGAACTTACCACAACGTTCCATGTGAGATTCTTTCCTCCTTCAAAGATGATGACGCTCAGAGATAGCATCCAACGTTTCAAACGCTTGGAAGGTGAACCAATCCATGAGACGTGGCTTAGATTTAAGAAGTTGGTACTTCAGTGTCCAACTCACGTACTGCCAAATCATATATTGTTACAATAATTCTATAGGAGTCTTGACTCGGTGAACAAAGAAGTTGTTGATCAACTTGTTCCCGAAGGTATAATGCAAAACAACCCTATGAAGTAGCCTCTCAACTCCTTGATGGCGTGACCAAGATCAATAGAGCATGGTACACTCATGAGGACCAAGTGTCTCCTCTCACTTTTAGGATTACAAAAGAGCAGATCGAGAAGGATCACGAGAGAAACCAAAACATGGCCAAAATGATGATCCATCTGGATCTATTGTCAAAATATGTGATGGGTAGTGGGTTGAAGAGTGTAAACCGAAGAAGCATAATTTGAAGTGATGAACAACGAGGAAGTGAACTTCCTTGCAAATCAAGGAGGATGACTGATGTTTAAAGACGTAATCAACTAACACTAGTTCAGTTCAAATCCCATACGATCGCGTGTAGTGATATAACCCAACCAAAGGTTGAGATCATTCCCATAGGGAGTGGTTTTGAAAATTAATAGAAAAATAAAATTTAGTTCTAATTAGTCATAGCAATTGATATTATCGAATATAAACATACTAAATCTAAGGGGTGACGCAAGCGTCAATTATCAATGGGGGTTTGTATTATGCTAATAACAAAAACAGTAAAAATATAAGAAAACGAGATATGGAGATGGGATTCTTGGGACATGATAGGAATACGGGATAGACTAGACTATTGGGTACATTCTTTTGATAGTAAATTCGTTGAGTATTTCTGACTAGGCTAGACTATAGTAGGGGTAAATTTTCTCTAGAGCAACTTACCCCGAATCAACTCGATTTCTCTCCAATACCGAGTTGCCGCATTAAGCACAGCCTCCGCCTTAGCCCATTCACTCTCTCAAGCTGAATGTGTGGAAGAAGGACTAGGATTCACTCTCTCGAGCTGAACCCATGTCGACCCAATACCACCGGCTATCAATTTAGTAGTCTTAGTTTTACGACATTTCTCTCGAGCAAGCCAAAATACTAAGATGAAATCGTATTTGCGACTACAATTCCATTAATTTCATACACAACTACTAAAGAAAATCACATTTAAACAACAAATAAACATCAACAAGCAAGACCCAACAAATAATCTAACCCATATTCACAAAATCACACCCCAACAATTGAGGTTTTAGCTAGACATGTAAAAAAGATAAAAAATTTATACCAATATCAGTTTCCATCAACTAGGTATGAATAATTAAGTCTTAAAACACGTCAAGAATGAAGAATCTTAGAGACCAATGTCAAATTTCTTGGAGTTGAAACCCTTTGAATCTTCAAGGTCTTAACAAAGTCTCCAAAACCCTCTCAAACTTGGAACTAAAATTATTCTAAGTCTAAAATAATAATTGTCTATAACTTGATTTTTTTATTGATTACAACTTCAACAAGTATTTATAGTGTTTGAAAATTTGTGTTGCAGCGGATCACTCGGCGCAGTTAGTCGGGATCACCGATAGACTCAGCGATCCACCTTTTGGTCGATTTCATCGCCTTCTTGATTTAGCCTTCAGCCTCTTCACACTTTGAGTCGTTGGGCGATATTGTATTGCTTTGCGGAACTACTCGGCGACATGCCAACTGCTCCATTTCATCGCCAACTTGATCTTTCCCTTTAGAGCTCAGCACACTAGAACAAAAGGTCATCTCCTAACAAATCGGTAACTCGCCAACTGGGCTCGGTGATCCTCATGCCTTCATTTTTTTCGTTCTTTTCAGATGTTGTGCTCCTTTTTGCCAAGTAGTTTCCATGCTTTGCCTCAAACTCCAAATACCTGAAACTTAAGGATTTTCATCAGATATTGAGACAAAATATGCATTTGAGGACACTAATTCTATCAAAATATAACCCTAAATGAGTCCAATTTGTGGACTCATCAACACCCCCAACTTAATCTTTTGCTTGTCCTCAAGTAAAACTCAAGTTCAGCCGTTCAAAAAGGATGTCTCAAACAGTGCAACACAAGACTCGATCATGAATGTTCACAACAATACTCAATTTACTCATGCAAAGATCAATTGTGTACCCAAAGATTCAAGTTGTGACACACCATTATCAACGATTCTCAAGCTCGCAATACTTGCTTCAAATGCAAGTTCAAGCTCAACAAAAGTATTTGAATGCCCTCACACAAAGGATGATTCCATTTTCACACACAAAGGTTTAATCATTTAAAGCTTCGGAATCAAATACAACGCTCACACTCAAAAAGAAGAACACAATGCATGCTTTCACCCATAGGTTTGCCCGTATTTTCCAATCAACATTTGTTTCAGCTCACTCAAGGTCAAAAAGGTCTTTACAAGGCTTGTAATGGGGTTGGGTGCAAAGGTATGGTCATTTAGGCTCAGTGACTTTCATCATCATGAAATGTGGTGCTCACAACACTTCCTTTCCTATTCCTTCATCATTTTCTTTAGTGCTCATAAGTCATCCTATTATTTACTTCCCATGGATTGTTTGAGAACACCATTTCTTTTGTACTTTATTCCACAACATTTCTTTTTCATTCTTTTCTTGTTCTTTTTTTGTATGGAGGGGTTCCATTTTTCTCAACACCATGGGTTAAAGGAGACTTTCTTTGCACTTCTTGACTTTCCCTTTTCTTTTCTCCACACCCCTAACTTAGGCTTTTGGCCTAAATTGGCTATTCAATCAACCACAATTCATGAGGATTAAGGGTAATGGGTCAAGAAAGGTCTTGTTGTCATCAAGTTTCTTCAAAAAGAAAGGTAAGGTTCAAGGGGTGTTCAAGAGAGGTTCACACACTCACAAGGTAGGCCACAAAAAAGGTATTTGTCAAATTGGCTCACACTCTTCGAAGTTGCCTAAGATCATATCAACAAATAGCCTTACTTAATTAACCAAACCAACGGGGTAAATTCTAGGTGCTATCATGCAAGGTTCACAATTCCGAGATGCAAAGAGTTCACATATTATCTATGCAACTTCATTTGGTCTCATTGTAGTCGTACATTCATGTTCGTTCAATTATAAGCACTATTCAAGTCATTGGTATTGATCAAAACCTAGACTTAAATTTGCTAAAGAACAACCACTATCAAGTACATACAAGAGGTGGCGGAAAAATGCGAAATTTTTTTGGAAGGGTCAAAATCATTTCAACCAGCTCAAACATCCATGAAAAGCAGTGTATAGCATAATTATAAATTTCAACCCAAAAATAACAAAACAATTATCCACAAACCACCACAAACAAAAATCATTTGTCCTCAAATGCAAATGACACAAAATCCAAAAGTCAAAATAAAGTAAGACAGAGAGGGGGGTAAAGAGGGGACCATGTCTATGCTGTCACTCCATTTGTCGGGGCTTCAGTTCCCGGTGTATCAATTTGGACTTGGGCTTTAGTGCTCGGAGTAACCTCAGAAGGAATAGCAGTGCCAGATCCACTAGGAGCTGTTGTGGACGTCTCAGTCGGTGATGTCTGGATCACCGGCTGCACAATTGTCTCCACCAGATCTGGCAAATCGCTAAATATGCTCTCCTCTCGGCTCTCTATCATCTCATCATCATGCACTGCCATCTACTCCTCATTGGTCTCTACATCCGATTCCTCTCGTGGTAGCCGGAGGAATCACTGAAGTCTCTGGGGTATCTTTATCATCAACAGCCCCTATTAATGAATTGAAATATGTAGACTTTAGATAGTCTACGTCCTTCCTCAGATCTGCTACTTTGGCTTTCAAAGCCGTCACCTCAGAGGCCTTCCCCTGTTTGCTCTCACAAGATGTGACTCTCACAGTAAACTCTTCAACAGAAGTCTGGAGGGGGGTGAGTGCAGCAAGTTTGGCTCTCTCGACCATCCCAGGGATGGATCTCTCGAGTCGGGTTACCCCCATAATAGCTGATTGAGCCAAATTCCCCATTTCAGGATCATGGCTAGAGTAATCCTGGGAGGCTAAGAGGAGGAGGAGGAAACACCTGGGACCTGTAAAGAAGTGGAAGGAGCGGGTGTACCTGAAGGCCCAGAGGCCGGAGTAGGCGAAGATGCCTCTGCAGGTAACGAATCAATATCAATATCTGGAGAAATGTCTGACGGAGCTGCTCTTCTTCTATCCACCTCCTCTTATGTGTACTTGGCCTCAATACGTCGTATGTCATTGGAGGATGAAGGGGTGACCTCAATATCTCTTGTAGTGTCCAGGGGTACTCCAGCACAACTCAATGATCAAGACTGGGCATGTCAGAGAATTCTGTTTCTATTTGGCTCTCATGGCCATCTCCTGTGAATCAGTAGTCCCAGGTCGATTTGTCTCCTAGACATGATAGAACCAAGGCAAGCTATTTTCGGATGGAGCAAAATGGACTCATTCTGAGATGGCATTATGGTGCTGTTGATAAAGCCAAACCAGAACCTAGCAGTAATGCTCAAGTCCCTCTTCTCAATAGGGTCCCGTGCATCCATCCACCTCGGTGTGGTATCAGAAATCAGAGGAGCCAACCAACCCTTCAAGTTATCTAGGGACTGAGCAATGGGTAACCCCTCGTAATGAAGTGCAGAGTGCAGCGGTCTATTCAAAACAATGGTAATATATTCACTGTCGCACCCAACTTCCTTGCCTCTGACCATGACCGACTTCATCGGTCTGAATTCTCTCACCTTTTTCTTGCTCTTGGGCACCAATTCCCCATAAAATGTGTAAAATTCCTAGACCCAGGTAGGAATGTAAGGGCCTCGGGGCTTGGTGAACTGCTCAAACTCATGGTAGTGGAGGGTCTCACTCACTTCTAAATACTTCCCGTCTAAACCTTCTATTGAAAGTAGTTTTTTCCTAAAGGATGGTTTGTAAACCATCGCCTTTCAATCTATTCAGCAGTATAGGTAGAGGAGCGATAGGGAGTGCAGGGGTCACTGGAGGTTCCTGAGCTGGCACAGAGTCTGTTGTCGAAGAAGTGGCAGCTGAGGAAACCCTTGTGGATGTGGATTGAGGTTTATCTCGGAGCTCATTCCTTCGATTAATCAAGGGTTGCTCGTCTTTAGGTTCAGACAACTCAGCCTGGTTGTCAGCGGCTCCTTTCTTAGCTATGTGATTCTTTCTTTTTCCTTTGTCTCCCTGTGGGAGTCCTTGCCTTCTCTTCTTTGGAGGATCTGATCCCCCTTCGTTTATAGTGATGCACCGTGCTTTCTTTTGGGGTGGCATGGTTAGATTAGTCCGAGCCATATCTTCAAAACATTAAAGGCAGGTTAAATAATAAGCACATTGAAGCACATAAAATTTATTTCAGGCAGACTCGCCGATCCAGTCGGTGAGTCACCGAACCTCTTTGGCGAGCTAGATCGAGCTCACCAAAGAGATTGGTTAAAAAATTATTGCAAGTCGATGATGGGAAGGCCCTTTCGGCGATCAAAGGTTTGTCCGCCGAAAGTTACAGTGCAGAAAAGGGTTCAGCGGTGCAGATAAAAGGTGATTAAAAATACTTTTGGCGAGTCGCCGAGTGCTTTTGGCGACCTCAAGCTTTTCGCCGAAAGTTACAGAATCAATCAATACATATAGCATGAAATTTAAGGTGATAAGGGGTGATTTGGTGGACCGCTGAGTGGTTCGGTGAGCTCGACCCAACTCGCGAAACGGCCCAACGTGCCTATTTTCAATCCACCTTCTCAAATTCAACCTCGCAACCCCCAAAAACGAAATCAAAACATGGATTAGCTAAATTAGGCTCATATCCATAGCACCCATCACCCCAGAATACTCAGACTTCTTCCGGTTTTGTAAAATTTGGCCAATTGACGACAATTGCCCTTAAGAAGGGTGTCACTCGTTCTATCATTGGGTAATATACGTCAATTAGCGCAAACACGGGTTACTTAGACTTCACCCAACCAATCTAAACAACATGCAAGCACAACCTTATAAAATTTCATTCATCTAAATGCATAAATTGACAGGCATTTCACGATCAAAATAATACGGGAAAGATTATTAACTTAAAATTGGCATTTAAACAATCTAATCCTATCAGAGAGGCCCAGCACATGACAAGACGATATGATCATTGCAAATGAGTACAACATTTTTGAAAGTAAACTTGGGATTCAGAAACCAACCTTAGATGCCGATTAAAATAGGATTGAAATGCTGGCGGTAAAGAAACCCTAGTTCCGAGCACCAATCAACAACCAATAGACTTATTGAAAGCAACAATATTCAAAATACTAACTTGGTGTGAGTTTGTGAAGTTTAAAGCGAGGGAAAGTGTAGAGTTTGAAACTTTAAAACCTTTGGCCATATCTAACCGCACAATTCGCATCCATTCGGCGGCGTTAGTCCCATCCGTCGATCCACTCAGTGATGCGCTGAATGGTCACTTACCCTTCCAATTTCTACAGGACCTTCATTTTCTTGGGGGTTAAGAAGGCGGTCTTAATCGTGGTCGCTGACCTGGTCGGTGATTCGCTGAATGGACTTTTGGTTTGCCAAACGTAATTTCCACACACTTTCCACACTTTGACCTGCACAATCAACACACCATTATTTCTAAAACAAAAACAAAGCATTTAAGACCTTAGGTTGCCTCCCAAGAAGCACCTTAGTAAACGTCGTGGCCCGCGCAAGTCTTTCCTCACTCTCCATCATTGGGGTTGGCCCTTGTGTTACCAGGTAACCCCAATGGTTCATTTGAGTGGATAGGAGGCACTGCATAACTCATGAGTGTGCTGATCAGCTGAATAGATCTAGAATGAGAGCCAATCATCTGATTCAACACTTCAATATTCTCCTTCTTCTCTTCCAGCACTCGATTTTGTTCGGTGATCTTTTGGAGAATGATTTGTAGTGTGTCCTCGACACTATTGTTCTTCCTATCTCTAGACCTTTTCCTCTCATGAGTGGGTATGTACATCCCTTGTCTTTTGCACTAGTCTTCCACCTCTAGTATTTTGGTGGCCAAATCGTTCAACTGAGTTACCAATGCGGTTAATATGAAGTCCTTCTCGACTTCTTGATTCGTCTCAGCCAATTTGCTACCCTTTCCCTCAGCCATGCTCAGGGAGATGCCTACAACAACAACTGAAAGAAAAACAAAACTAAAAATTAAGTTAGTAAACTACGACTCACAAGAACAAAATAATTTTACTAAACTAAGAATTCTCAAATAACACCACTCCCCGACAGCAGCACCATTCTGATGTTTAAAGACCTAATCAACTGACACTAGTTCTGTTCAAGTTCCATATGATCGCGTGTAGTGATACAACCCAACCAAGGGTTGGGATCGTTTCCACAACGAGTGGTTTTGAGAATTAATAGAAAAATTAAATTTAGTTCTAATTAGTCATAGCTATAGATATTATCGAATAAAAACATACTAAATCTAAGGGGTGACGCAAGCGTCAATTATCAATGGGGGTTTGTACTATGCTAATAACAAAAACAGTAAAAATATAAGAAAACGAGATATGGAGACGAGATTCTTGGGATGTGATAGAAATACAGGATAGACTAGACTATCGGGTACAGGCTTTTGATAGTAAATTCGTTGATTTTTTCTGACCAGGCTAGATTATTGTGGGGGTAAATTCTCTCTCGAGCAACTTACCCCGAATCAACTCAGTTTCTCTCGAACACCGAGTTGCTGCATTAAGCATAGCCTCTGCTTTAGCCCATTCACTCTCTCGAGCTGGAAGTGTGGGAGAAGGACTAGGATTCAGTCTCTCGAGCTGAACCCATGTCGACCCAATACCACCGGCTATCAATTTAGTAGTCTTAGTTTTACGACCTCTCTCTCGAGCAAGCCAAAATCACTAAGATGAAATCGTATTTACAACTACAATTCCATTAAGTTCATACACAACTACTAAATGAAATCACATTTAAACAATAAATAAACCATCAACAAGCAAGAACCAATAGATAATCTAACCCATATTCACAAAATCACACCCCAAAAATTGGGGTTTCAGCTAGACATGTAAAACAGATAAAAATTTATACCAAAATCAGTTTCCATCAACTGGGTATGAAGAATTAATTCTTAAAACACGTCAAGAGTGAGGAATCTTAGAGACCCACGTCCAATTTCTTGGAGTTGAAACCCTTTGAATCTTCAAGGTCTTAGAACAAACTCTCCAAAACCCTCTCAAACTTGTAACTGAAAATGGTCTAAGTCTAAATTAATAATTGTCTATGACTTGATTTTTTTATTGATTACAACTTCAACAAGAATTTATAGAGTTTGACAATTTGTGATGCAGTGGATCACTCGGCGCAGTTACTCGGAATCGCCGATTGTATCGGCGATCCACCTTTTGGTCAATTTCATCGCCTTCTTGCTTTAGTCTTTAGCCTTTTCACACTTTGAGTCGTTAGGCAATATGGTACTACTTCACAGAATACTCGGTGACACGCCGACTGCTCCATTTCATCGCCAACTTGATCTTACCCTTCTGGGTAAAGCACACTGGAACAAAAGGCGATCTCTAGGCCGATCGGTGACTCGCCAACTGGGCTCGGTGATCCTCAGGCCTTCATTTTTTCGTTCTTTTTAGCCTCTTTGTTCCTTCTTGCCAAGTAGTGTCCATGCTTTGCCTCAAACTCCAAATACCTTAAACTTAAGGATTTTCATCAGATATTGAGACAAAATAAGCATTTGAGGACACTAATTCTATCAAAATATATCCCTAAATGAGTCCAATTTGTGGACTCATCACTGATTTCGTTCAAACTATCCAAGGCCGGGTGGAAATCAGAGTTGGAATAAAGATGATGGATGGAGAGATCGTGATAGGGAATGGCGTGACCGTAACTCTACTTGGAAGGAAAGGGATGGTGAAAAATAAAGATACGTTCCACCTCATGAACGCCAAAAGCCTTAAAGAGCAAAGAGTTGACCCGGAGAACTTCCCGTACGGAAGACATGTTAGCAAGTATTATCAATAAGGTTGAAGGGTCGAACAAAGTGTTGAAATAGATGAAGGAGGATGTCTCAACTCTCAATGAGACGGTAAATTCTCACTCAGTATCTATTAAGCAATTGGAGATGCAAATGGATCAAATTTCATCTCTTTTGAACCCAAGGCCGAAAGAGGGGTACCCTAGTGACACAACGGTCAACCCCAAAAATGAAGCTTGAATTGCTATTTCCATCGTGCCACAATGTTAAATAAGGTGCTTCTTGGGAGGTAACCCAACTTTTTGATGTTTTAAATGTTGTTTTTGAATAACAGGTGTTGATTTTGCAGGTTGAAAAGTGAAAGTGTTAGAAAATAGGCAATATGAGAGCTAAAAGTCCAACCGGCGACACACTGAAAAGGTCGGTGTGCTTGATTTGGACCGCCGTTTGAACCACCCAGCTTGATGGGGAATTCTGTAAAACTCAGCAAGCGAAAAACTCAGTCGGTGACTTATCGAACAGGTCGATGAGCCCGACTTTGTCCGCCGTTTGAACCCTTAAATTGCCGGGAGTTCTGTAAAACTCGGAGAGCCAAAATACCACTTGGCGCATCGCCGAGTAGCTCGGCGGGCATGAATTACTACGCCAACTGGTGCGCGAACTGAAAGGTTTTAAAGGTCAAATGGTTTAAAATTTTAAAATTCGTTCACTTTCCTACTTTTTAACCCCGTACTCTCTCACCGATATTAGTTGTTAGTATTCCTGCATTATTCCCCTTATTTTGTTGGGAATCATTGCTCGGGGATGGATTGTTGAATTTCTTTGTTGCCTAGCATTTCAAATATATTTTGGCAATAAAGATTGGTTTTCCAAACCCCAAACTCTATATGTGGTTGAACTCAAATGAAATCGGTATTTTGTTATTGAATATCGTTGGGTAATCATTTTGTGATTGTTTGTTTGCCTGATTTTAGGTGAAATCGTTATTAATTGGCCTTTAATCATGATTCATGTGTCGTTGCTTATTGGAATTGTTAGGTTGTGGTAATATCGTGTTGGGTCTAGCAGAGTGAAGTCTGAGTATCCCCAGATTGTGATAAATGTCCTATTTTGTCCAATGATAGAGTGGTTGATGTCATTCTTAAGGGAAAAAGACGTCACTTGGACAATTTTGGCCAAATTGAGAGAAATCTGAGTACCACAAGGGCATGGGTAGTATGGGTCTTTGATAAGGGTTCCAATTGGGGATAAAACCAATTGAAATCAAATAGGGAATGAAACAACACAAAAGTAAGATAGATGAGAAATAAGAGATGAGAAGAGAAGAAAGAAAGGCAATTGAATAAACAATCAACCAAGGAAGAACAGAAACTTGAATTCGAAAAGAAACAACTCAAATTGAAAACCACAAATGAGCAATCTCAAGTGAAATCAAGGTTAAAGCAGTCCTAAATCAACAATGAGAATCCACCTATCACTAATCTAGATTAAGCTACACTAAGCTAGGCTATCCTAAAGGGATTCCACCCTTAAACTACACTCTTGGAAGCGTTTGTTCATTTCACATTCAAAATCCATATAGTCTAAATCTTCCTAAATAAAAGAGACTATTATTTATACTAATAAAATAAAGAAGACATTTATTTGACAATTTTACCCTTAATGAGGTAAGGGCCTTGTTTGGTTGACTTCTTTTGTGAATTCTTGAAATTATGAGATGACCATTTGCACAAATGGCCTCTTTCTTCTTTCTCTTCACTTAGATGGACCTTCCACACATTGTACTTCTTGATTTTGTGTCCATCAAGATCCTCTAATGCTTTTTTACGCGATCCATGCTATCCATGTTGTTATCAGTCTTACTTTAATTCTATGGTGTAGATTTTTAATATATATTTCGTGGGCTGCGGGTTTGATTTCAAAGAATGGGGTGAAAAAGGGGCACAAAGGGCCATTTTGCAAGTTGGGTCGAGCTCGCCGATTGGTTTAGCAGTTAGCCTAAATCCCCCTAGATCGCCCTTCAATTTCCTAAAATGTTGAGTATGATTCTTTAACTTTCGGTGATACGCCTAAGCTCGCCGAGTTCAATTGGTGACTCGCCGAAAGTTCTTCTTGATCGCCCTTCTGCTCCCTTAATTCCTTAAAATACAATGTAACTTTCAGCTAGCTACTACTAGCTCGCCGATTGGTGTTGGCGATCTACCGAATGGCCATGGAAATTGCCGACCAGCTTTGAATTTTTGAAATTTTTGTTCTGGAACTTTTGGCAAGCCCGACCTGGCTCGCTGATGAGTCCAAATATTGGACTCATTTAGGGATTTATTTTAATAGAAATAGTGTCCTCAAATGCTTGTTTATTCAATATATCTGATGAAAACACTTAAGTTTCAGGTATTTGAGGTTTTAGTGGAGGCATGGACACTTAGGGGCAAAAAGGAACAAGAAGGCTGAAAACAACGAAGAAGTTGAAGCTTGAAAATAGCCAAGCGCTAGGTGATTTGCCGAAGGGACGCACTCCACCCTTTGTTCTAGTACGTGAAGCCCGAAAGGAGCAGGATCAAAAAGGCGATTAAAGGAGCAATCGACGGTTTGCCGAATAGTACCACGAAGCAGTACTATGTCGCCCAATGACACAGAGCACGACGATGTTGAAGGCTAGTGCAGGAAGGTGATGAACTACACCAAACGGCGAATCGCCGAGTTAATCGGCGAATCGCCGAGTTAATCGGTGATTCCGACTAACCTCGACGAGCGATCCACAAGCACTATTTTCTAAAGTCTATAAATACTAAACTCTTTATGAATTTTAGAAGAATTAATTTTGAGAGTCGAACAATTATTATAATTTCCAGATAGAATAGTACTTTTTGCTCTAAGTGAGAGGATTTTGGAGACTTGGAGGTGAAGAGGGTTTTCATCTTCAAGATTTGGAGTTGGGTTTCTTGGATTCTTCATTCTTGGCCTGTAACAAGACTTAAATCTTCATACCCATTTGAATGCAAACTCATTGAGACTTAAATTTATATCTCTTGATGTGTGGCTAAAAACCCCAATTCTTGGGGTGTGATTTAGCGAATATGGCTTAAGATATTTGTTGGGTCTTGCTTGCTAATAGTTTATTTGTATTTTAATTGTGATTTCACCTAGTGGTTGTGGTTTAATTTAATGGGTTTATAGTTGCAAATACAAAACCACCCATGTGTTTTCGACTTGCTCGAGAGAGAGGTCGCGAAACCAAGACCTCTAGACTGATGGCCTAAGGAGTGTCGACATGAGGTTCAACCCGAGAGGGTGAGCCCTAGTCCCATATCCTAACACTCAGCTCGAGAGAGTGAGTGGGGTAAGGCATAGGCTGGCCTTCATGCAGCAAGTGCGTGTCCGAGAGGAACCCATTTGAAATGGAGTAAGTTGCTCGAGAGAGAACTTATTTCCACATAAAGCTTAGCCTAGTCACTATTATTCTATAAATTTTCTATCTAAAGCCTGTACCCAATAACTTAGATTAACCCGTATTTGGGTCACATCCCAAGAATCCCCTTATCATTGCTTACATTTCTTGTTGATTTTGCTGATTTTAGCTTACTTGTGATGAAACCCCCATTTGTTAATTGACACTTTTGTGTCACCCCCTTAATTTACTATGTTTTTACTCATTAATGTCTTTAGCTATGACTAGTTAGAACTAAATTTTATTTTTCTATTAATTCTCAAAACCATTCTCTTGGGACACGACCCCAACCCTTGGTTGGGTAACTATATTATCGACGATTATAGAATCTCGTACAATAGATTAGTGTCGTTGGTCACGATAAGCATCAAAATGGCGCCGCTGCCAGGGAGTGGTGTTATTTGAGAATTTTTAGATTAGTAGAATTTTTGTTCTTCTTAGTTGTAGTTTACTAATTTAATTTTTAGTTTTGTTCTGTTGATTGTGTAAACATTTCAGAAAACATGAGTGTTAACGGTAGTAACGGGAGCCAGGTGGGCCATAAAGACGACATCGGCAACCTCAACGATGTCCAAGAGCCCAACATCAATGATCCACATCTCATAGGAGGTGTTGGAGCCATCCGTCTACCTCCAGCAGAGGGAAATGCGGTGTTCCACATAACAAGCACCATGTTGTAACTTTTGCAACTCAAGGGACTCTTCAGTGGATTCGCTCATGAGGACCCACATGAGCATCTTCGAAACTTTGTAGATGTGTGTGGACCTTTCTCGTTCAAGAACATCTCTCAGGAATCAGTTCGTTTAAGACTATTCCATTTCTCATTGATGGGGGAGGCGTGCAAGTGGCTAGCTGAGTTGCCACGTAACTCGATCACTTCGTGGGAGTATTTGGTCACCGCATTTAATGTGTGATTATTCCCTCCCTCAAAGATGATGACTATTCAGGATAGCATCCAAAGCTTTCAACGTCTGAATGGAGAGCCTCTGCACGAAACTTGGCTCCGCTTTTAAAAAACTAGTGCTATAATGCCCAACCCATGGTCTACTTGATAATATACTCCTTCAATACTTATACCGGAGTCTACACTCGGTAAACAAAGGTGTAGCTGACCAACTCTCGCACGGAGGCTTAATGTTGCAACCATATGCAATAGCAGCTCAACTTCTCGATGGCATGACAACCATCAACAGGGCGTGGTACACCCACGAAGACCAGGTCTCACCGATCACATTTCAGCTATCTAAGGAATAGGTTGAAAAAGACAATGAGTGAGACCAAAACATTGCCAAAATATGACGCAGCTTGACATTTTATCCAAAAAATATCATGGGGACTGGTGCCCGTGGTGTCAATGTTGTGGGAGTCGGGGGGTGCGAATCCTGAGGAAATGAAATTTGAAGCCATGTATGACGAGGAAGTAAATTTTCTATCTAACCAAGTAGGGAGCTATCATTCAAACTACCCAAGGCAGGGTAGTAACCAAGGATGGGTTAGAGACGACGGCTGGAAATATCGAGATCATGAATGGAGGGACCGTAATCCAAATTGGAAGGATCGGGAGAATGATAGATATGTGCCTCGCCACGAGCGTCAAAAGCCCAAAGATTCGGAAGGTGGTAGGTTCGAAGATATGCTCTCGCGTATCCTAAACAAAGTTGAAGGGTCAGACAAAAGGCTCAAAGGCATGAAAGAAGACGTGTCTACTATCAGACAAATCGTCACCTCTCATTCAGTTTCAATCAAGCAGTTAGAGACCCAAATAGGTCACATCTCGTCTCATCTCAATCCGATACAACAAGGGGGTTTGCCTAGTGATACTATGGCTAACCCCATAAGTGAGGTCTGAAGGTGGACTTGCGTCATGCCATGACGTTAACTGAGGCAATGTTTGGAAGGCAACCCAAAACCCTTTAATTGTTTCCTAATTACTAGTAGAATAATAATGTGTTGTTTGTACATGTTAAAGTAAGGGAGGTGATTGAAATAGTACACTGAGGCAAGCAATAGTTCAAGTTGGTGGATCACCGACAAGATCGATGAATACGATTCTGTCTGTCGTCTGACTCATGGCACTGTCAGCTTGGATCTTGTAAAATTCGACGGTCTGTAGAAAATTAGAGGCACATCGCCGACCATGTCGGTGATCTTGATGTAGACCGCCGTTGGAATACTCACATGAGTTGCAGACCCTGTTACATTTGGCGAATAAACTAGACACTTGGCGCTTCACCGAGTGCATGGGCGAACTTGTCTCACATCGCCGAATGGGCGAAAACTGCATGGTTTTTGCAAGCCCCAGTTTTAAAAGTTCTATTTCATTCACTTTCTCTCACTGCTTTGGCCTATCAAACTCACACCTGCACCCCAGCCTTATATTTCTTGTACTTTTAGAGTATTTTAGTTGTTGAATTGCGCTTAGAGCTGGATTGCATTGCTGCCTAGCACTTCATTAGTATCTATTCGGCATCAAAGGTTGGTAACTCGAACCCTGCGTTTAAGATATTAACATCGTACTCATTTGCATAATTCTGTTGATATTGATTAAATCACTGTCGAGTCTCTGAGTTACTGGGATTGCATGTATTGTTGATTATGATTCAGTAGCTATCACATGATTTGAGGGACTCCCATTCGACTATGCTTCGAGTTGAATTTTTACGGGGGGAAAATGTGAAACTTCTATGGGTTTTCGTTGAAATTGAGTTATTTAAGCCTAAACTGCATTATCTAGGTTGCGGGGTGAAATTTGAGAAGAAATGGGTTGAAAATAGTCACGTTTAGCTATTTGGCGAGATGAACAAAATTCACTGAATTGGTCGGTGGTTCGCCGAATGCCCTCATTTTGCCTTTGACTGGATTCTATAAGTATGGATTGATCTATGGCTTTAGGCGGTCAACCTAAATCGCAAGCCGCACTCGGCGACTCGTCGAAAGACCCTATGTTCGCCCTTTTTATGCACTCTTATATCATTCGTACATCACTTTCAGCGAATAGCTTGGCTAGTTAAGCACTTTGCCAACTAGTTTGGCGAAGCAATTCCGCACTTGGAACCCTCCCTTCTCCTGTTTAAATTACTGTCTTACTTGTATTCAAAGTCTTTGCAGAAATGGCTAGACCAAAAGTCGCAGGGATAAATGAACAACCTCGGATAGTAAGAGCACATGAGTTTAAAGAAGATGAAAAGAAAGCAGAGCTAGCCAGACAAAGGAAATATACCAAGGAAGATAGAGCCAGTAGAAGGATTCCTATTGATCCCACCATTCCTCTGTGGAGACGTGGATTTTACACAGCCATAGATTATTTTTTGGAGGCTCATGACGTGGATAGAATGGGAGAGGCTAACATCGATGCAGAAGCTAAGGAAAATGAAAACAATGAGAACCAGAATGGAAACACTTTGGAAGCTATTATTTTATATCAAGTTGATGCATCAAACACCAATGCACAGGCAGATGAAGCAAATGCATAAACAGGACCCCCTTCTTTACCTTTCGCTCTGAGTTTCTTTATTCTTATTGCTGAATATTTTGTTATTTGCATTTGAGGGCAAATTGTTTTTATTTGTGGTGGGGTGAGGCCCACCTTTCGTGTGTTATTTGAAGTTCGTATTTTGTGATTATATTTGGGTAGTTCTTTTTTAAATTGTGTTAATATTGCTTTCTGTGAATGTTTGAGCTTGAGGCTCCTTTTATTTTTAATTAAAAAATGATTTTGATCCCTTCCGAAAAAATTTGAATTTTCACATACCATTTTTCGGTGCGGAACTGGTAGTTGGGGGATTCATGAAAGTGGTAGTGTGGTAGGTGGTAGTGTGGTAGGTGAGTATTTTATTTTAAAGATTTTATTGTAGTAGTCGTTTGCTAAGTGTCTTAATCTTGATATCCCTTTAATGTTATTTTTTGGTAGTGTGAAATTCATGGTAAAATGTAATAATATTTATTGTAATATTCTTCCGATAGTTGTTTTAATCTGAATATTTCTTTAATATTATTTATGATATATTCTAGATATAACATATATTCGGTTCTTTGGTACATAGATAAATTTTCCTCTATTAATTGTTCTAATAGTTTTATATCTTCCATAGATTCTATCCAATATTGTAAATATTCGTAATTCATTTTAATCTGAATTTATTTTTAAATCGTACCATTCTATTCTTTCATTATCTAAATATAGATCTTGTAAATCTATTTCATACCATTCTTGATTTAATATATTTTCTGATTCGTAGTCATCAAATATTTTTTCCCATATGATTCTTCTTAACTCAATTATTTCTATACCGTTAAGTATATATAATATTAAAGTTTCATAATTTTTTATCATCTCGTCATGCATATATGTAATCATGTTCTTTATTATGCAGATTTTTCAATTATTCCTTCCTATCATATTCATAATCGATTAAATTCATATTAGATTATTATGAACTAGATTATCTGTTTATCATGTTTTCCTGTCACTACTAGCATCGTACTTTAGCGGATACTTCCTTCTTATCAGCGCCTCAGCTTTGTTTACTCCCCTAAACGGCTTCCTCGCCTACCGGTTTCAACATTAGGATGGCATAGTATAGAAGTTTTCTCCCTGTTTCCAGTGTGCTAATAAACTAGAAATCATGATTCAAATAATTCTAATACATAATAACTAACATAAATTTAATCAATCATATATATGATATTCAGGAATATATGAAATTAGTTCCGCATATTTTTTGAACAATATACCTTTGCCTCTTGCTTAGCCATGCTATCTGAAATATCTGACTGGATTTCAGATTTATCCATTAACTTTTAAGTAATTAGTATTTTAAAAGAGAGAGTGTTTATAAGAAAGTTTTTATTCTCTTAGGCAATGCCCGTCTTTACAAAGTTTACTACTAAGTCTATATATTGACATACAAATTTACTATTCTAAATACTTATCCTAACACATTTTTTACACATGTCTATTACTATTTACTACTATTCATGACTACTATTCATGAATAGTCCTTGTTTTGTCTACCACTATCTACTTTACGACTTATTTGCACATATTAATAATGTACACTATCTACTACATACACTTGTCTTTATTTGACAAAAGACCCATACCTATTCCATACCTACTTTATGACACTTATTTGACAAACTTTGCATTATTACATGTAACTTTTTCCGTTTATCTTGACAACTTTATATTTACATTATTCTACATAACTTTTTTCGTGCTTATCTCCTTCTTGTTTTCTTCCTCGTTGATTATTCCAGCTAGACCTCTGGAATTATATTATCTTCTCCGTTGCATTTTGAACATATATGGTCGGGGTATTTATGACCAATTAGCTTGCAATATCTGGTTAATAATTCTGCTGAAATAAATCCTTCTTTTAATGCTCGTGTCGTAGGTCGTTCTTCTGGCTTTAGTAGTGATAAAATCCATCTTTGGACTTCATCCATATCTGCTTTCCTTAGCTCCCTTGAATTGGAATAAATCATTAGCTGGTCTCTTGCATAGTAGCTCCATATAGCGTTTCTGTTTAAATAATTATTTGCTAACTCTTGTATAATTGTTGATATACCAATTATCCTTTTGTTGGCATAAAAACTTGGTATCTCTATTTTGCATATCTCTTCTTGTTGTCCGATATCCTCGGGTATAATCATATCTTTAGTTAATCCTATCTTGATAACCTGTATTGGAGGTTTTATTTCCTCGTATAATATCTCCACTGGTGCTGTATAGAATTTTATATAAAATAAATTTCCTTTCGTAACTCTTTTGTACGTGATGAATGCTTTGTGTAGTTCTGGTATTCCACTAACCTATTCTCCGTCATATGTGTATACTGTATTTAACAGTCCGTAGTTGTAACATGTCCTTACTAAATTAGCGTTAGTTTTCGGTTGTGCAATTAGCTTGTTATATCCTCGTAATTTTTGTGTCAAATAATCTTGGTTTGGTTCTTTTGTAGTTGATCTGGGGTTGCAGTTTAAATAGGTTTGGATTTTGTGGATATTTTCAATATAGGTTCGTGTGATGTAGTTATATGTCTTTTTCTCATTTTGGTTTTGCAAACTATCTGCGTATGTAGATGTTTGTGGTTCTATGGACATATGTCTAGGTGTCCTTTGGGTAAATGGTTTTGCGAATAGCTGGTTTAAGTTAGCATTTTTATGTTGTTTATCACTAACTTGTTTGCTTGTACCTGCAGTTGTATTTAAACAAACGTTATGGGTTTTAAGGAGTTTCCCATCGTCTCCTTTTAGCTCTGGCTTTTTTCCGTCTTCCGCTTGACGTAGCTCCGCATTTTTATAGTCATGCTGCTGACTAGCTTTAGACTTCAGATTATCTTCATTAGTCTTTAGCTTTTGTATCTCGTTGTCCATACTATCCACTTTTATACAAAGTGTAGTTATGACTTTGAGTATCTCTTCCATTGTATTTTCGTTCTCAGTCTGAGTAGCTTTGTCTTGATCAGTAATCTGCAATAACATTCTTATCAGTTTTTATTACTTAAATTGTAAATGTAAAATTTAATATATTTAATACCAATCTCCTTATTTCTTTTGTTGTTACCGAATCTTGTATTTTTCTTGTTAGCCACCATTTTACTTGTGTATTATCTGTTCTTATAATAAATTTGTTATATACAATATATGGTTCAAATGATAATAAACACTTATATACTGAATATAATTCTTTTCTATTTATTTCCCATTTTATTTCTGTATTATTAAACGTTCCTGAATAATACCTGCAATGATGTTCTATCGTAGTGTCATCATACCTGTATTTTAATATTCCTCCATAACTTTTTTCACTCGCATCTGATTCTATTATATAAGTAATTTTTTTGTTTTCATCTGGAAAGTATAGTTTAGGTAAGTTTTTACATAATAATTTTACCTTTTGTATTTGTATTTGGTCTTTTTTATCAAACTGATATTCTATATCTTTCTTTAATTTTTGTTGTAATGATTTTAAATTTTCTGCTAATTTTGGTATGTATTCTCTTACTTGATTTACTAGTCCTAAGAATGATTGTAATTTCTTTTTTGTGTCTTGTTGTTCATTTGAGTTAATTATTTTTTGTACTATATGTGTTTGCATTTTTATTCCGTTTTTATCAATTTGTATTCCTAAGAATTCTATTTGATTTTTCATTATATCAGCTTTCTTTTTACTTAGACTTATACCTGAATATTCTATGATGTGTATAAATTTTTCTAATAATCTTATATGTTCATCTTGTGTCTTAGAATATAATAATATATCATCGATGTACACTACACAATTTTCTATTTGTTTAAAGTAATTATCCATAAAGTGTTGATATCTACCTGGTGCGTTTTTATATCCAAATGGTAATACATTCCATTCATAAAATCCTTGTGGTACAGTGAATGCTGTTAGTTTTTTAGATTCTTCTTCTAGTTTTAAGTGATAAAATCCTGATTTACATTCAAATTTGCTAAAATAATTATATCCTTGTATTTGTCTTATCTTTACTATTTTATTTGGTATTGGATAATTATATGTTTTAGTTTTTGCATTTAAATTTCTATAATCAATAACCATTCTACTTTTTCCTCTTTTTTGTTCACTATGTTTATTTACGATAAATGCCGGGCTTGTATGCTTACTATTGCTTTCTTGTATATATCCTTTTTCTAGTAATTCATCTATATGTATCTTAAATTTGGTTAAATCATTAAAGTTATACTTTAATGGTTTTGGGTTATTATACTGTTATTATCAATTAGCTCAATTTTTACTTTTGTTTTATGTTTTCCCATCCTTGTAAAGGATCCTCACTATATAATAATTCTAACTTATCTTGAATTATTTTTACTTTATCTATAGAGAATATAATTAATTCTATTTTAGGGTCTTCTTCTTTTATATTTTCTAATTTTTGTGTAATTTTTTCACTTCCTTTTATCCATTCTGTTGTTTTTCGTTTTTTATTATTTACTCTTTTTGCTCCTATTTTTAGTTTACACGGTGTTGTGAACCACCAGTGTGTTTTTGTTATTATATGTGGGTATAATTTTTCTAAAAATGGCATTCCTAATAGCATATCTTTTGTAGTTAATTCAAAGTTATATATTTCTTCTATAGTTAATATCTTATCCCATATTTGTATTTTTATATTTTTATATTTTTTGCCTTATATGTGATCATGCTTCCTTCATTATTAAATCCTGTTACTACTATAGGTGTTTTTAATTTTTCCCATTTATTTTCTGGTAAACAATTGTATTTACATATATTAGCTTCTGCTCCCGTATCTATCATTGGTGTATAATATCGGTTGTAATATCCTTCTATTATTATCTTTGCAAGTATATATATTTTCATATTTTTATCATACCAAAGTCCTTTTTATTATTACACTTTTATTTTCATAATTTATTGTTAACTGTTTGTCTTCTAGATTATATGGTTTTACTTGTTCCAACCATTTTATTCCTAAAATGATATTTTCATTTCCTTGATATATTTTGAATTTTATTACTGTTGGTAATCCTCCGATGATTATTTCCTTTTCCGTAGTTTCTTCGGTATACATTAATGCTTTTGGTAGTTCGGAGCATGATTGTTCAATAGTTATTATTTCATCTTCCGTTACTAATTCTCTTGTAATATAGTTTTCTTCTCGTCCTGTATCTATTAATATTAAATATTTTCGTTGTTCCATTATTCCCGTTATGTAGTAATGATGTGGTTTTATATCTTCTTCTATTGATTTTTGTGGGGTTTTATCTATTCTCCTTGAGGTACTCATTTTTGATGATGTGTCTCTTCCTCTTCTTCTTGTTTACTGATCTATCACTCAACTTTGCCCTATTTTCTTGTTTTATTGAGTCCACATTATAATTGAAAGTTTGATTGTTTTTGAAGTGTATTCATGTTTGTAGTATATTATGAGTCCAGATTCCTCTTTTCTAATTTGTTTCATGATTCCCCTCTTCAATGGACACAAAAGTCCCTTGTATGAATGAATATGTGATTCTTGTTGGATTAGTTGTTGATTATACAACACAAAGATTCTTTATATTGGAGTCTTGATCGACTTGTAATAACAAAAGTGATTAGTTTCTATATACTACAAGGTAAGTAATTGCTTTCTTTCATTAATGTGCTACAGGTCGTGAATTGACAAATATTTTAACATCACTGATTCACTTGTATTTGAAGTCTTTAACCAGTGAATTAAATATAGCAACACTAAACTTTATTTTTGACGATTGACAAGTAAATAGTTGTTTTGGTCATTAACCTGATTGTGTTAGCCACCAAATCATGCTTAAGTCTCAACATGTTTGATCTAATGAATCATCTAATTATCATATAGAGCATACAAAATTTTCAGAAAGAGAAACTATGTACTTCGTCTCTTATCCTAGTAGCTGCTCTTACACAAGCAATGTAGTCAGTCTCCTTTGCAATGCCCTCCCATATTCTACTTCTTCCTTCTCTTCTTCTCTCCTTCATGGTTTCCATTCTTTAATGGACAAAATAGACCCATGTATATATGGGTATATGAGTCTTGATGGAGAATTAGTTGTTGACTGTACAACATGAAGATTCTTTACATTGGAGTCTTGATCGGGTTAAGTAATTGTCATCTTTTATTAATGTGCTACAGGTTGTTAACCTACACATCTGTTAACATCACTATTTACTTGACTTTGGAGTCTTTGAACAATTAACTAAAGATAGTGATCAATAAACAAGTCAATTTGAATGGTCATTTATTTCATGTAGGGTCAACAAGCAACTACTAGCTTTAAAAAAAATCACGTCAACTAATCAGATTGTTGAAGAAAATAATTTTAAAAGATTGACGAGAAAGAAAGCATGAGTGAAAAACTAAGATGTCTCAAAGAAAACCTTCAAAATTCTGAGAAAGAAATCTAAATATGTTGCTTTTTAAATGGTGTTCTTCTTTGATTTTGTTAACTTTGCTCATTTTCATTATTCATGGTTGGCTGGAAAAAAACTTTAACACTTGCGTCATACATTACCTATTTGACTCCTACACATTGATCGTGAGAAGATGATGGACGTTAGGATAAACTAGTGTAATGTAGTTGTTGACTTTCTTTAATAAATGATGAACACATTAGATGGAGTGAAATTTAAATAAGTGATAGCATATGTGAACTAAAGAACAAAGCTACTCGAGTAAATAAGTGTATGACAACTTCTGAACAAACTAGAAAAGAAACATACGTGATCATTTAAACAAGCAGCTTATATACTCGAAAGAGAAAGGTCCAAAAGAAATGAAACAATTTTACCTTTCCAGCAGCTGATATGTTGCTTCTTCCTTCAGCCTCTCTAACAAAAAGGGCTTCAACACCAGTAGAGTGTAACACAAGGCAAGTGTTGAATACAGTTTGAACTCGAAAGTATTATTTTCTACTTTCTTGAGTTGTCGGAGTTCCTTTTTCTTTGTTGCTTCAAGTTACAAGCTTTCTTCTGTTGATCATGAAATTTATGTTAGTAGTATACCTTTTTTAGTTAACAATATCTTGTACATACTTGTCATGTGCATTGTTAAGTTAAGTAGGATATTAAAATTTGAAACATTAAATTCTTTCCATCATATTATCAAAAATTATATTTACATCAATTATTGTCATCTGATAGTATATTGCAATTCCTTAACTGAAAAAGTAGCCAAAGTCGACTAGAAATTGTGATCTTAGAGTTCAACTTAGTTGTGTGCATATTATTATTTTTATTTCTTCTTTTTTAAAATCTAATTTTTATATTTTCTCTAAGGTTATGGCACCTACTAAGCAATGGATGCAACTTGTTGACAATCGACTTGATGAAATCTATTTAGCCGGTGTGCAAAAGTTTTTAGATTATGCCTTTCAAAGAACATGAAATACAATGTCCATGTGTCAAATGTTTCAATACAATTCTAGGAACTCGTGAAATAGTTGAGACACATTTGCTTGTGTATGGTATAATTCGAAACTATACTTTTTGGTATCACCATGGAGAGCGTTTGGGTGAGCCATTGACTGAATCTGAAGATGAAGATGGTGATGCAGTAGAAGAATGTGAGAGTGAGGATGAAGTAGAAGAATGTGAGAGTGAGGATGAAGTAGAAGAATTGTTAAGAGATCTATATCCTAATCTTGATGGAGGAAGTACATAGACAGATTGTGATGATTTACTCGAGGAGGTACCAAATGTTGAAGCAAAAATTTGAGGGTGTTGACATGAATGATCATCGTGATCATATATTGGGATGGATGAATGAGTTATGGAACAAATGGAGAGGACACTTGCATGCCAAGTATGTGAAGGATAAGCCTATCCAACAATCTCTTAGGATTATTCCAAGGGGAGTAGACGAAAAACGAATGGAAATGGTTAGTAAAGGAACATTTTGCTTCTGAAAGTTTTCAGGTATGCCCACTGATTTAATAGTATATTTTCTAGTATTTTACGACTTGATTTCCCTCGTTAGCACCAAATATACTCAGTTGTTTGATCCATGTTATTGAAATAGTTGTTGTGCTTTGAATTGTTGCATCACCCGCTTGGTATAGACTACTCCATGAGTCCTTCAATCTCGCTTTGCTGAACTTTTTTTTTTTGAACTATCAATGTTATTGTCATTATTAGAAGGGCCTGCATTTTGGTTTGGAGCTACCCCTAGACTAGCTTCTTTTACATTCTCCTTGCAAGGCTGGACGAGAGCTTCATTAGGATGTCGAGTTATCCCTGTAGCTTTCCTGTCCACCTTTGTTTTCCTAGGCTTTCTATTCTTTCTGCATTTCTTTTTCACCACTTCACCACCTGAAATTGAGGCATAGCCTCTTCCTCATCTATTGGTTTCTTCTTAGACCAGCACCCTTCGCCAGTGTGCCAAAACTTCTTACAATCATTGTAGAATTTTGGATACCAGTCATACCAGTCATATTCTCCTGACCAATATCCCACTGGCAGACCTGGGAAGGTAAATCTATAACCCAATTTTGAAGTATTAACGGTTTGTTAAAAATGTGTATGGTCCTGCTTGCATAACTGCATTCGTATCTTCAATAGATTCAAATCGAAAAATACAGTAACCCTGCATCAGAGAACTGAAGTCGTCGAACAACTTCTTAATAGTTCAAGGAGAGAACTTGTAAGACAGATTTATTCCTCAATCCCCCTGAACTGCTTCTTAAAGATATGAAAAAAAAAGATAGTAATGTTAGAAATAGTTATGCACAATGAGGGTCTAGGTCCTTCAAATTTGTTATTAAACTTGGATTTCTAATTTAGTAGTAATGATAGCATTACTACAGCAGTAGCATTGAAAGATAACTGAATTCCCATTATGATGGATTTCCAGGGGGACTTGACAGAGAACTCATACTCTTGTATATAGCCTACTCGTGTATATGCTCCATTAATTTCTTTTGGAAAATCTTCTAGTTTCTTTCTTTTCAAAAAATAAAAGCTACAAAATGAATTTAGGCAAGAAGCAGCAGGAATGCAGTAAATCGAGCTAAGTTGAAGATGCTTCATCGTATTGGTAGTATGCCTATTCGAGAAATTATTTATCATAAGGTAATAGCGTAAAACTATTTCATAAATGTAATATTTATAAGGTTTGTGTTATTTGACATGTTTGACTTTGATGTAAAGGGCGGGAAAGATGGCAAACACCAGATTTGGCGACTACTTTCTTTGAACAAAGAAAACAAATGCTTGAACGAAGAAAACAAATCCTTGAACGAGGAAAACAAATCCTTGAACGATCGCTTGTCTACCTTAGAAGATGAGATGAAAGAAAAAATGAAAATGGAAGGAACTATTTACTGCTCAACAATCACATGTCCAACCTGCGACATCTCCCGTTTCAACTGAATGACCTCTACTTTTTTCTACTGACCAAGTAAGCACCAAGATACCTAAATTTTTAGTTTATTTTGTTGATTTTCATATAGTCATTTTCTACTAAGACTAATTCTAGAAAAAAAATAATGGTAACTACTAGTTTTCTTGTTTTCATTGTCTAAGATCTTAAATAGAGCTAGCTAATACTTAATCAAACAGAAGTATAGATACTGCCCTTAGAAAGTAGAAACTGATGTCATGTCAGCTGGTTGTTATAGGTTTTTCAGAATGTATGTATAGTTAAGTGGCTAGATGTTTGGACTGAAGAGTTGATGTTGGATAGGGCCAGAGATAAACTGTTCGAGAACAAATATACAGTGGATGGTCTTTTGGAAAATCTACAGTTTCATAGAATATAGTTCAATTTAGCTTTTCGCATTCACACTTAGTGGCCTTTCTTTTCTTATCTTTTATAATACTTTAAATTTTCTTGTGCACATGATTCTTTTTTGCACAGTAATATTTGTAGCTAAAATAAAGTCATGAACAAAGAAGCACTATAAATAGACAGTTGCTTCAAAACAGAAAAATTCATCCAATGCATTATCAGTTCTTGTATTTTCAGCCATGAGATTCTTCAAAGTCCTTGTTTTCATCTTTTGTTCTTTCCCATGTCCGACTATTCAGAGTGATCTCGAGATTTATATAGTCCATGTTGAATTCCCTAAAAGCATGATTTCTACTAAATCATCATTAACGAATTTAGACAGCTATTACCTTTCTTTTTTGCCAAAAACTACAACAATCAACTCAAGTTGAAATGAAGAGGCTGCTAGCATGATACAGTCCTATCATAATGTGATGAAAGGCAATGCAACAAAATTAACTGCAGAGCAATTGAAGGAAATGGAGAAGGATCACGACTTTGTCTCTGCTCAGAAACAGAGGATTTTGTCCTTGCACACTTAGAAGCTCATAATGCGTACTTCATTAAAATTTTCTGCACAGTGTCTTTCTCTATTTGTTAATTTCTGCACTGCTGCACTTTTGGACAGCCACTTTATAGGTTAAATTTTCTGCACAGAAATAGTATTTGAATTCTTGGTAAATGCATCTCAATGATTTTTCTAATTGAATTCTCTTATGTTCTGCAACTTTTGTGGATATTTCAAGATAACACTTGGTGAAGTTTTAACTACTTTTGGGGTAAGCGAGCTACCGAATTCTAGTATAAAATTGATATGTATACAAATAGTTATTTATCCTTTTTTAAAATTTTGAACTTGCAGATTTTGAAGGTTGAAGTTTCAAGTCAAGATACAAGCTATAAGAAGAAATGCACAAGCTTGTTATTAATTTGCTATGAATGTTATGCAAAACTCGATAGTATACAATCTAACTCTGATGTTGGCTAAGTTTTTTGAAGAACATATTGAAACTAACATCATTGGATGTTGACCAATTTATTTTGATTAATCGAACTCTTTATATCTATCTTCTTGTTTCTGTCTCTCTATATCTTCTTTTTGAATTGAAAGATTTAATAGTAATTTTGTATTTGTTGAAGAATTATTCTTATTGTGATATCAACTGATCTAGGACCATTGATTGCCAATCTAGGACCAGAAATTTCTCGTCTCTAAACAATAATCTAGGACGAGAAATGATTTTGGTCCCTATAACAAATCAAGGACCAGATCATTCTTGTCTCTAAGCATACACAAGGACCAGGTCATCCTCATCTCAAAAGCTAATCAAGGACCAGAATGTTCTCGTCTCTAACGACTACTAGGACCAGGTGTTCATAGACGCTAAAAAGATTTAACGACTAGAACATAGATTTTACCTAGATACATATTGTCTATTTGAGACTAGATATGTAGTCTCTAAAAGGATTTAACGACTATATTTTTTCCCGCCTCGAATACCATTTAAGGACCAATATTTTGTTCCCATCGCGAAAGGTCTGTAGCGACGAAGGCGGTTACGACAGGTGGCGACCAGCATTTTCTGGTCTGAAATTTGCTTTTGAGACCAGATTTAGATTTTTAGGGACCAGATTTCCCTTCCTTAGAGGCAATTTTTCTTGTAGTGTGAGACACCTTTTTGAACGGCTGAAATTGAGTTTGCTTGAGGACAAGCAAAAGTTTAAGTTGGGGGTGTTGATGAATCCACAAATTGAACTCATTTAGGGCTTTATTTGAATAGAAATAGTGTCCTCAAATGCTTATTTATTCTAAATATCTGATGTAAACACTTAAGTTTCAGGTATTTGAAGTTTTAGTGGAAGCATGGACACTTAGGCGCAAAAAGCAACAGAAAGGCTGAAAAGAACGAAGAAGCTGAAGCCTGAGCATCGTCAAGCACGCTTGGTGATTCGCCAAAGGGACGCATTCCTCCCTTTGTTCCAGTACGCGAAGCCCTGAAAAAGCAGGATCAAAAAGACGATGAAGGAGCAATTGGCGCTTCGCTGAATAGTTCCACGAAGCAGTACTATGTCGCCCAATGACACAGCGCACGACGATACTGAAGGCTAGTGCAAGAAGGCGATGAACTACACCAAACAACGAATCGCCGAGTTAATCGGTGATTCCGACTAACCTCGTCGAGCGATCCGCCAACACTATTTTCTAAAGTCTATAAATACTAAACTCTTTATTAATTTTAGAAGAATTAATTTTGAGAGTCGAACAATTATTATAATTTCCAGATAGAATAGTACTTTTTGCTCTAAGTGAGAGGGTTTTGGAGACTTGGAGAAGAAGAGGGTTTTCATCTTCAAAATTTGGAGTTAGGTCTCTTGGATTCTTCATTCTTGGCCTATAACAAGACTTAAATCTTCATACCCATTTGAATGCAACCTCAATTAGGTATAAATTTATATCTCTTGATGTGTGGCTAAAAACCCCAATTCTTAGGGTGTGATTTAGCGAATATGGGTTACGATATTTGTTGGGTCTTGCTTGTTAATAGTTTATTTATAGTTTAATTGTGATTTCACCTAGTGGTTGTGGTTTAACTTAATGAGTTTTTAGTTGCAAATACAAAACCACCCATGTGTTTTCGGCTTGCTAGAGAGAGAGGTCGCGAAACCAAGACCGCTAGACTGATGGCCTAAGGAGTGGGTCGACATGAGGTTCAGCCTGAGAGGGTGAGCCCAAGTCCCATATCCTAACACTTAGCTCGAAAGTGTGAGTGGGGTAAGGCGTAGGCTGGCCTTCATGCAGTAAGTGGGTGTCCGAGAGGAACCCATTTGAAACGGGGTAAGTTGCTCGAGATAGAACTTATTTCCACATAAATATTTGCCTAGTCACTATTATTTTATAAATTTTCTATCGAAAGTTTGTATTCAATAACTTAGATTAACCCGTATTCCGGTCACATCCCAAGAATTCCCCTCTCATTGCTTAGATTTCTTGTTGATTTTGCTGATTTTAGCTTACTTCTGATGAAACCCCCATTTGTTAATTGACACTTTTGTGTCACCCCTTTAATTTACTATGTTTTTACTCGTTAATGTCTTTAGCTATGACTAGTTAGAACTAAATTTTATTTTTCTATTAATTCTCAAAACCACTCCTTTGGGACACGGCCCCAACCCTTGGTTGGGTTACTATATTATCGATGATCGTAGACACTCGTACCGTAGGTTAGTGTCGTTGGTCACGATAAGCATCACTCGCCAAAGTTGTTCGGTGACTCGCCAACCGGTTCGGCGAGTTTTCCTGCAATTATTTTCTAAAGTTTTTCTTGAATTTTTCTAAGTGTTTTTTAATTGTTTCGCAGGAATGGATAGACCCAAAATTGTTGGTAGAGACATGTCGCCACGAAAGCAGGCACGGGGCATTACTATAAATGAGGATGCAACTGCATCCCGAGCAAAGGCCACAAAACTACCTCCAATGGGAGGCAAAAAAAAGGGCAAGGCGCCTGTGGTTGAGACACCGGAGGAGACTAGCTCTAATAGTGAGGGGGTCTACGAAACACACCTCACCAAATTTGGCAGTGAGGGGGACTCATATGATTCTCAGGCTTCTATCTCCGAGCCTGAGGATGACCAATTATTACAGGCCCAAGAAGTGGAGCTGCGCTCTAAGTCAATGAACAATCCATCTAAGATCCCAGTGCCTCTAACGCCTTCCCCTTCAGCTTCAGCTCCTGTGCTTCGTCCAGAGTAGACAGTGGTCCCAGCACTGCTAGTACAGGGTCCTCCTCCCAAGTCACTCATTTGACTAAAGGATGAGGTTTTGAGGAACATTCTAGAAGAGAAGAGATTGCCCACAGATGGTGTGGTGGATAGGTATCCAGAGGTGTGAAATTGTCATGACCTAGGGTACTCCCTAGATGTAACAAGGCACATAGAATCCCAAGAGGCTCCATGTAAGCCACTTAGCATATGATAACATAAGAATAGAACAATAAAAAGTAAAAACGCATTTCAGGTCTAGAATTTTCATATAAGAAAAGAAGAAGTCTAGACTCTAAGTCGCAACATAGCCATTTATTACAATATTCGGAATGAGAAAGGGAGACAACCCATACAACATAGTCCAAAAAGGAAATACAATAACTGAACTACAATGAGATAACATCCGTCCTCGAATCATGAGGACTCGCCAACAAACTAGGAGAATAAGCAAATCCAAGCTTTAGCCACAACGATGATCACCTTGAGAACCGGACCCTACACTTGGGGAAAATGTAGGAAAAGTAGGCATTAGTACAAAAATGCACTAAATATGATAGCCATGCATAAAAACATTGAAAACATGCTAAAAGAGACATTTCATTTGAATGCATGCAATTTACTAAGTTAAAACATCATTATGAAGATAGTGGAAAAGCATAAGTCATAAGCATAATCAATTCATGGATCATCATATCATAAGAGAAACACTTCATGAATACCCTCAAAGCATACTTGTGCAATGCATGAATAAGACCCCATAAATCTCACCCATTCTAAGTAAAGCTTCTTGAGTAACCATAGTTCATAATTCATATTCTTATTCTTTATGTTTTAGGAATAATCCTTAACCGACATGAGACCATGTGAAGTATAACATGGACCCCCGATGTTATCCACACCGAAAAGAGTTGTCCTACTTGCCTAAGGTAGAACCATACTCTTAGCTTAGGTGGATCCACTAACTAAATCCTTATGGGGGTAACATATTTTATGGGATAATGAGATTGCTATAGGAAACCCGAACTCAACTAAGGTAGAAGGTGTCCATCTCATGAGACATACTTTGGGAACCTGAACTCAACTAGTGTAAATGGTCCCATTGGGAAGCCGGACTCAACTTGTGTAAAAGCATCCATCTCATATTCAATATCCACTCAGTGCTAAGCATTACTTCCCACGGAATACATATTAAGTCATAACTTGATTCATTAAGATAGCTCATTAGATCATGCGTGACAATTGCCTTTCACTGTCCATGTCTACATATAGATTCAATAGGTGAGAAAGCCTTTCAACCTTAGAATCTTCATATTCTGAGAAAACCTTTAACATCATATCATATTCATTCATAGATGTGTATATGAAAATAACCTTTCAACAACACAACAACTAGATCATAATCATAGACACTTCACTCTCAAAGTGTTGTTATATACAAAGACTTCATAAACATGCATAATATCATGATTTTCCCCATCAAGGATCAAAGATCATATTGAATCAACACGTCTAGAATTCAATACATCAGACATGGATATTAACATAATTCAAGTAACCCAATTACTACAAGCATAATCTCATAATATCTTTCTTTCATCAACAAGCCCACTCCACAAGATCATATTTGGGAATAAGGGGATTTCATGAGTTCTTTGGGATTTCAACATAAAACCATAATAAATAATCAATTCAATCATAATATAAAGTAATTCAAGCATTAGAATCATTTTTGAAAGGAACTCATGACTTTGGAATCAAACCCTAGCTTTTGGGGGATTTCTATCTTTGAAATTGGGATTTTGAAGGGGCTCCATGGATGAATAGATACCATACCTTGGCAATGAAACCCAATGAATTTGAGTAGAAAACCTTGCTCCTTGAACCCTAGTTCCAACTTCCTTCTTCTTCTTCTTTGAAGTTATAGAGAGAGAATATTTGGAGAGGATGAAGTTTTGGGAATAGTTTTGGGTTTTAAAAATAATTAGGTGAATGACTTAATTTAGTGGTTTAAAATACTTATATAGGTGTTCTAAATTAGGGTAACTCGACACCAGTTAATATTAATTAAAATCGTAAAACCTCAAAGTGCCCCTAAACTAACTTCTCAAAATAGTCCCGAGTCCACCACCCATGACCCTCACTAACGGACCGTGGTTGGACCCACGGCCCGTGCTGGTGAAGCGTGGGTTGGGTTCAGAGAGCCTGATTTCATGGCTTGACCTACGGCTCCTCACCCATGAGGCGTGGGTCCTGCCGTGGTCCACTGCCTTTGGGCAGTTTCCAGGGTCCTCCTCAAGGACCCATGGTTGGTCCTTGGGGGTCGTACATTGACGTTCTAACATGAAACCCCTTTATTTTTTAAGTATGGAGAGTTATATCCAATACTCTAATCCTCACGTTAAGCTCTAGTTTAGCATACTAATTTTCAGAGTGTTACAATATCTCCCCCTTGGGAACATTCATCCTCTAATGATGATCTAGACACCTTACAGAAGTAAAGACTCAAGACTAGCAGCCCATCATGTTTGAAACATCAAAATAAAGCACAATTCCAAGGAGGAAACATCAACTCCAACACAATCTCATGAAATCATTAGGCCCTTTACTCAAGAAAAGCATGTTCATCAATTTATCTCCTGAAGTCAAATAGGTAACTCATACTCAATGCACAACAACATGAGGAAAATCAATCATGAAAACTCATTTTCTTACTAAATATGAATTTCTCAAGAACATGCATAAGAAAATCATGGAAAACACATATAACACACATGACTCACAAAACAAGAAAACTCAAGAGGAACTATTTACCTCAAGCTTGAATAGGAGTAGAGGGAAAGAGGTGAGGATATTGGGACTTCATATCGGCCTCGACCTCCCAAGTAGCACCCTCAACTAAGTGATTTCTCCATAAAACCTTCACAAAAGCTATTTCATTGTTTCTCAATCTCTTAACTTTCTGGTCTAGGATCTCAACTAGAATCTCATCATATGAAATACTTTCGTCAACCCCTAACCATTCTAGGGGAATAATGGATGACGGATCTCCAATACACTTTTTAATCATAGAAACATGAAATATCGGATGAACTGGGGCCAACTCATTTAGCAAATCCAACTCATAGGCAACCTGCCCAATAAGTTTCAAAATTTGGTATGGGCCTACATACCAGGAACTAAGTTTCCCTTTCTTGCCAAATCCCATCACACCCTTCATGAGTGAGATTTTCAAATAGACCCAATTATTAACTTCAAATTCTAGATCCCTTCTTCTCACATCGGCATAAGAATTTTATCTACATTGAGCCATTTTCAACCTCTCTCTAATAAGCCGAACTTTCTCAATGGCTTCATAAACTAGCTCGGGACCTATCAAAGCAACTTCCCCCACCTCAAACCAACCAACTGGAGACCTACATATCCTACCATACAAGGCTTCAAAGGGAGCCATACCGATACTTGAGTGACATCTATTATTGTAGGCAACTCTATTAATGGCAAGTGGTCATCCAAATTACGCTTGAAGTCTATTACATGTGCCCTTAACATATCTTCCAATGTTTGGATGGTACGCTCCGCTTTCCCATCAGTTTTGGGGAAGAAAAGTCGTGATAAGCTTAACCTTAGTGCCAAGACCTTTTTGGACTGACTTACAAAAGTGAAAAGTAAGTTGAGAACCCCGATCAGAAATAATAGATAGAGGAACTCCATGCAATTTCACCATTTCCCTTATATACCACTTAGCATAGTCGGAACCGCCGAAAACAAAACCTTAACGGGAATAAAGTGGGCTGATTTTGTCATCCGATCTATAATGACTCAAATAGAATCATGTTGTCTCCGGGTGCGAGGCAAACCGATAATAAAGTCCATGTTTATATGTTCCCACTCTAGTGGGAAGACTATTATCTTGGGACAAGCCTCCCGGCCTTTGAGGCTCAACATTAACTTGTTGACTATTAGGACATTTGGCCACAAATCCCGCGATACCTTTCTTCATCCCATTCCACAAATAGACTTCCCGTAGATCTCGGTACATCTTGGTGGCTCCCGGATGAATAGATTACCGAGAACTATGAGCTTCCTCTAAAATTTGTACCCTCAAACAACCAACATCCAGAATACATAATCGACCTTGGTAACTAAGCACCCCAACTCCCCTTTGGTAGAAACCCTCAACGGACTTCTTAAGTACCGACTCTTTCAACTCAACTAGCATAGGATCAAGACATTTCTTAAACTTCACATCCATCACAAAGGACGATTTGAAACCATTATGAACCCTGATGCCACCCTTAGTGGAACCCACTTGTTGAACACTTAGCCGAGCCAACCTATGCATATCACAAACCAATTCTTTCTTTTCATCCTCTACATGAGCCACACTACTCATAGACAATCTACTAAGTACATCCGCTACCACATTAGCTTTGTCGGGGTGATAAAGGACTTATGTCATAGTCCTTCAATAATTCTAACCACCTTCGTTGATGAACATTCAAATCCTTTTGACTAAACACATATTGAAGACTCTTCTGATCGGTGAAAGCATCCACATGGACCCCATACAAACAATGCCTCCATATCTTTAAGGCAAATACAACCGCCGCTAATTCAATATCATGGGTAGGATGATTCTTCTCATGGACTTTAAGTTGCATAGGCAATTACCTTACCATTTTGCATGAGCGCACATCCCAACCCAACTCTAGAGGCATCACAATACACCACAAAACCATATGTACCATCTAGTAAGGTCAACACCGGAGCGAAAGTAAGTCTATCTTTCAATTCTTGGAAACTTTTATCACAAGCTTCCGACCACACAAACTTAGCCTTCTTTTAAGTCAAAGTCGTCATGGAGAAGCAATGTAGGAGAATCCCTCAACAAACCTTCTATAGTAACCGACCAAACCCAAAAAACATCTAATGTCGGAAGGATTTAGAGGTCTAGGCCAACTGTTGACCGCATCCGCCTTCTTAGGATCTACCTCAATACCCTCACTTGACACAATATAACCAAGGAAAGCTATAGACCTTAACCAAGATTCACACTTGCTAAACTTTGCAAAAAGTTGTTGGTCCTTAAGAACTTGCAACACAATTCTCAAATGTCCACATGTTCATTTTCACTCCTTGAGTAGATCAAAATATCATCGATAAACATGATCATAAATGTTTCTAGGTATTGCCTAAACACTCTATTCATCAAGTCCATAAATGCCGCCAGAGCATTAATCAACCCAAATGACATAACCACAAACTCATAGTGATCATACCGGGTTCTAAAAGTCATCTTTGGAATATCAACCCCTTTCACCCTCAATTGCTGATAACTCGAACGAAGATCAATATTAAAGAAATAGCTAACCCCTTGAAGTTGGTCAAACAAATTATCTATCCTTGGGAGAGGATACTTATTCTTGATGGTAACTTTATTCAATTGACGATAATCAATGCACATTCTAAGAGACCCATCCTTCTTTCTAACAAACAACACGGGAGCACCCCATGGAAAGATACTCGGTCGGATAAAACCCTTATCTAGCAAATCCTTTAATTGATCCTTTAACTCTTTTAACTCCACCAAAGCCATTCTATGAGGAGAAATGGAGCTAGGTTGTGTATCTGGTAAAAGGTCAATACCAAAATCTATTTCCCGCTCAGGAGGCATACCGGACAAATCATCAGGGAAATCTTCCTAAAACTCATTAACTACCAGAACTGACTCAAGAGAAGGGGTTTCAGAATCTACATCCCTCACCCTAACAAGATGGTAAATACACCCTTTGGAGATCATCTTCCTCTTTAAGACAAGAGACAAGTTGACCTCTAGGCGTAGAATTTCCCCCCTTCCACTATAAGATAGGTTCATTTAAAAATTGGAATGTAACCACTCGAGTCCTACAATCGATAGAGGAATACACGCATGCAACTAATCCATACCCAACATCACATCAAAGTCTAACATGTCTAACTCTACCAAATCCACCAAAGTAACTCTATGGGACTAGGAAATAGGACAACTTTTATAAACCCTTCTACCCACCACATAATCATCTACCGAGGTAGAGACCGAAAAAGGTTATAATAACACTTCGGGGAGTATATCAAACTTCATGGCCACATAAGGTGTCACAAAGGACAAAGTAGCACTGGGATCTAAAAAGCCATACACATCAATATGAAAGCTTTTACCGGTCACCACATCTGGGGAGCTCTCTTTGTCACCTGAGGATTGAAGAGCATAAAAGCGATTTTTCTTTGGGTCGTTGGAGTTTGAACCGCTTGGAGGAGCTTTTTTATCTTCTCTTCCCTTAACCTTGAGCATAGGACAATCTCTTATCTTGTGGCCAATCTTCCCACAACTAAAACACCCATCAGTGCCAACTAGGCACTTACCATCATGCTTTCTTCCACACTTTGCACAATTAGGCCTAGCCACATAAGAACAACCACTATTACCTTCTTGAAGTTTAGGGTTGGAAACCCTATCCTTGTTGACCCTTGGAGCACTATATGAGCCTTGGTTGGAAAAACATTGTCTAAACCTTGGTCGACCTTGTCCATTTGACCTAGCAATGGAGAAGTTCCCATCACCGGTTCTAGCTTTTTTCACCTCTCTATTCTTTTCCTTGAGTTTTTACTCCTCAATTTGTTGAGCGTACATCATAAGCCTTGACATATCCATGTCATGATGGAGCATTGTCGTGCGACATTCTTTTTCAACCAAGTCGGAAACACTCGTCAAAAACTTACTCATCTTATCCCTCGAATCCGCCACTATAGTTGGAGCATACTTGGACAATTGAGGGAATTTTAGGGCATACTCTTTCACGCTCATAATTCCTTGATGAAGGTTAATGAACTCTTCCACCTTAGCTTCCCTCAACTCTCAGGGAAAGAATTTATCAAGAAATTCTGATTTGAACAGTTCCCATCCTACCGGGCCCGCCCCTATGGGTCCTCAACCCTTCCACTGATCGTACAATTTTTGAGCAACATCTTTTAGTTGGTAGACGGATAATTGCGCCTTCTCTTATGAATACACCCCATAATAGTAAGAACTTTATAAACCTCATCATAAACCTTTGGGGATCCTCTTCCACTTTGGAGCCATAAAATTTGGGAGGGTTCATTCGAGTAAAATCCCTAACCCTAGAAGCAGTCGAATTCACATTAGGATTCACCGGAGCTACATCTTCTCTATTGGCATGAGCCGTCACTACTTGAGACAACATTTGGATACTATACCTAAACTCTGCATGGGTCACATTCTCAACCACAGGATCAACCAGAGGTTGATTAGCTTGAGGAAGAGCTCCTTGATTCACATTCTCATCTTCCATCCTTCTAGCATTAGCCCTTCATGTATTCATATCTTGAAGACACAAGAGAAGGATTAGGAGAGGGACTTTATATAGTTAAACTCTATTGCAGAACTTAAGAGTAATGAAAGAAGTGAAATTTCCTCAACATCTTATAGCCTCTCATTCATAAATGTGGCACGTTTCACACTTATGAACAAGACTCTACTAGACGTGGCTTATGAGACATCATCCTAGAATCATTATAAACCTCGTGCTTTGATACTAAGTGTAACAAGGCACATAGAACCCCGAAAGGCACCATGTAAGCCACTTAGCATATCATAACATAACCATAGAACAATAAAGATTAAAAATGCATTTCAAGTCCATAATTTTCATAAAGGAAAGCGCACATCTAGACTTGTCTCAGCATAGCGATCTATTATAATACTTGAATCAAATAGGGTCACAACCCATACAACATAGTCCGAAAAGGAAATAGAAGAAAAGAACTACAAAGGTAACATTCGTCCTCGAATCATGAGGACTCACCAACAAGCTAGGAGAATAAGCAAATCCAAGCTTTTGCCACAATGATGACCACCTTGAGAAGTGGACCCTACACTTGGGAAAATATAGGAAAAGCATGGGTTAGTACAAAAATGCACTAAGTACGATAGTCATGCATAGAAATAATGAAAACATGCAAAAAAAAGGGACATTTTAGTTGAATGCATGCAATTTACTAAGTTAAAACATCATTTTGAAGATAGTAGAAACACATATTCATTACATATATCATCATACTATAAAAGGAACATGTCATAAATACCCTCAAAGCATACTTGTGCAATGAATGAATAAGACCCCATAATCTCACCCATACTAAGTAAAGCTTCTTGAGTAACAATAGTTCATAATTCATATTGTATAGTTCATACTATCATAGTGGGGAATAAGCCTTAACCGACATAGACCATGTGAGCTTACATGGAATCATGTGTCTACCCACACCAAAAAAGGGTTGTCCTACTTGCCTAAGGTTTCCATACTCTTAGCTTAGGTGGATCCACTAGCTAAATAACATATTAGGGCACATAGTTTATGGGATAAGGCAATTTCTACTAGAAACCCGGACTCAACTAAGGTATAAGGTTTCCATCTCATGAGATACATACTTTGGGAACCCGAACTCAACTAAGGTAGAAGGAACCCATTTGGAAAGCTGGACTCAACTAGTGTAACAGCTTTCATTGGGAAGCCAGACTCAACTATTGTACAAGTTTCCATCTCATATTTAATATCCACTAGGTGCTAAGCATTAATCCCCACGGATTACATATTAAATCTTGACTTAAGTTCATATTCATGGAAGAATGTCTTGACACTCAATCCAACATAATTCATACTATAGCTCATAGATGCAATAGGTGAGAATAGCCTTTCAACCGTAGAATCATCATATTGTGAGAAAACCTTTCACATCATATCATATTCATACATAAGTGTGTATATGAGGATAACCTTTCAACAACACAACAACTAGATCATAATCATAATCACTTTACTCTCAAAGTGTTCTTAAAGCATATACACAATTCTCATGATCATGCATAATTCTCATACTTTGCCTTTCAAGGATAAAAAATCATATTCCATCAACACATCTAGAATTAATAAATTAGACATGGCTAATAACATAATTCAAATAGCTCAATTACTACAAGCATAATCGCGTAATATTCATCTTTCATCTATTCATCCACATCAAGATCATAAATTGGGAATATGGGGATTTCATGGATTCTTGGGGATTTCAACATAAAACCCAAAATAAATCTCAATTCAATCATAATATAAAGTACTTGAAACATTAGAGTCATTTTATTAAAGAAATCTATGACTTGGAGTCAAACCCTAGCTTTTGGATTCTATCTTTGAAATTGGGCTTTTGAAGGGGCATTATGGATTAATTCTATCCATGGATGAATAGCTACCATACCTTAGCAATGAAATCCAATGAATTTGAGAAGTAAACCTTTCTCCTCGAACCCTAGCTCCAACTTCCTTCTTCTTCTTCCTTGAAGTTCTAGAGAGAGAATATTTAGGGAAAGTTGATTTTGATTTGGGATTTTGGAATAATGAGGAAGATAACTTAATTTAGGGGGTCTAAAATCATTATATAGTTAGTATAATTTAGAATAAAACGATGTCAGTTAATGTTAATAAAAATCGGAAAACCCAAAAACACATTTAAACTTAACTGCCAAAAAGAGGTTTACAAGCCTCACCCACGACCCACCACTGACGAACCATGGTTGGACCCATGGCCCATGCTGGTGAACCATGGTCTAGGTTTAGAGAACTGGTCTCAGGGTCTTGAGCTACGGCCCTTTTACCCACGGGCGTGGTCTGACCCACGAGGCATGGGTTCCCTCCATTGGTCAGTGCCAAGGTAGTGTCTAGGGGCCCTCCTCAAGGACCCGTGGTTTGTCCTTGGGGGTCGTACCTTGATGTTCTAACATGAAACCCCTTTATTTTTTAAGTATGGGGAGTTACATTTACGTCTCTTACCCTCACGTTAAGCTCTAGTTTAGCCTACTAGTTTCTGGGGTGTTACATAAACTAACTTCTCAAAATAGTCCCCAAGCCACCACCCATGACCCTCACTGGTGGACCATAGTTCGACCCACGGCCCATGCTGGTGAAGCGTGGATTGGGTTCAGAGAGCCTGATTCCAGGGTTTGACCCATGGCTCCACACCCACAAGGTATGGGCTGACCCACGAGGTTTGGGTCCATCCGTGGTCCACTGCCTTTGGGCAGTTTCCAGGGTCCTCCTCAAGGAGCCATGGTTGATCCTTGGAGGGTCATATCTTGACGTTCTAACACTAAACCCCTTTATTTTTAAGTACGGGGAGTTACATCTAAGATTCTAACCCTCATGTTAAGCTATAGTTTTGCCTACTAATTTGCCAAGTGTTACAAGAACACTATCAAATTCCACAAGTTCGAGATCTTCACCAAACCCCGGGGCCCCTAAATTCACAATTGGGTCTGGGAGTTATATTTGGCCTATGGTGAGCTGGTCCCTTAGGGGAAGAAGAAGGCTAGCATGTTCAGGCTGGTTGGTCTTGTGATTGTTTGCGGCAAGAAGGTTAAATGTTGTTGTGACTACATCAATGATGTTTTGGGGTGCACTTATGATATCATGCACCAATACATTGATCTGATCCAGAAGAAGACCTTGGAGGACCTGAAGGGTTTGCTAGAACCCCTTATATTTGATGCCACCCCGAGGTGGATAGAGGTTGGTGCACCGATAGAGAAAAAGGACTTGAATGTTGCTGCCACATACTGGTTCAGGTTCATCAGCAACACCATCATGCCATCCCAAAATGAATCCATCCTCAGACACCCGATGGCGGCAAGTTTAGGGAATATCATTTCTCACCATAAGCTGAATTTGGGGCTACTTATTGAGCAGTAGATGGCCATGAGATCCAAGTAGAGATAGACTTTGCTCCCATTCCCGGTGTTGATCACCGAGTTGTGCAGATGGGTCCATGTTCCTAGAGATAAGAAGACGGATTTGGAGGTGACACCTACCTCCTTTACTGACATCTAGTGTATTGAGGCCGAGTATCAACGAGATGAGGCTAACAGGAGGAGGGAAACACCGGTGAATACGTCCCTCAGGTACACATGTACCTTTCTCTTCTAAGATTCCGACTACATATGATGCACCCCCTCCCCCTAGATCTTTTATTGTTGCTTCTACCTCCCGACCCCTATCACCCAGGCCATTCTTTACAAAATGGGCCATTTAGCCCAATCTGCTGATGTGCGTGCCTCCCGGGTATAAGATGCTATGCCTGTATGATAGAGAGGGCGATAGTTGTTGCCTGGGCCCCACTTAGGGCTGAGATGAGGGACCACAAGTTGGGTTTGGATGCCCTAACTGTGAGAGTGGAGGAGTGTGAGAAGGTCCAGGGAGCCACTGATGTTGTGAAAACCTTGAAGGCCGACATTACTGGGTTGAGAACAGATGTGGACCACCTGAAGTCCACTAATTTTGCTTCACTATTTTTTACCATGAAGATTCTCGACATGCCTAGTGTAGATATTCCAGCTTGTTCTGAGGTGCCTCCGGCTACCACCAGAGATGAGGTTAGAGCTGATGATGTTGTTGCTGAGTCCGAGGCTAAGACAGATAAGGAGCAGCTAGGTGTGACTGATGCGGCTGTCTATGATAATTTGGCATACCTAAAGGGAGCCATGGTGCATACAGGTGTACAACCCTCTTTGAGGGATGTTCCCATATTGGGCTCCAGTGAAGCCAAGTATGCTGAGATACTGGGCACTAATTCCCAGACAGAGGAAGTTTTGGATATGCAGACTTCACCCCAAGCATAGCTTGGCAGGATGATTCTCTTTTCCTCTTTTATGTTCTCTTTTAGACTGTTTCTATTTTAGTTGCATTTGAGGACAACTGCGTATTTTTTTAGTGGGGTGTGGTATTTCCATATCTACCTTTAGAGGGTTGTTTTGTGAATATTGGTTCGATTTTGATGGTGTTTTTGTGAATATTGAGCTTATTGGTTTATATATATCTTGGTTGTTGGATTCTTGCTGTTTATAAATTGTGTCATTGTTTTAATTTGAAAATGGCGTTGAAATGGTTTTGAACCAAGTTTAAATTTTTGCCACCTCTTGTGTGTGTTATTATGGTTGTTCTTGTTCAAATTTTAGGGTCGATTGTGGTCAAAACTGATGACTTGAATAGTGTTCTTAATTGAACAAAATGAATGTGCAGCTACGATGAGGCAAACTAAGTTATATAGGCAAACTGTTCTTGATGTTTGCATAATCAAGACACAACTTCCAATGCAAGTATCTACGATCGTACAATAGTATAGTAACCCAACCAAGGGTTGGGGTCGAGTCCCAAGGGAGTGGGCTTGAGAATTAATAGAAAATAAAATTTAGTTCTAATTAGTCATAGCTAAAAACATTATCGAATATAAATATGTTAAATCTTAAGGGGTGACGCAAGCGTCAATTATCAATGGGGGTTTGTGACAAGTAAGCAAAAATAGCAAAAATGCAAAGGGTACTACTCACGGAGAAGGGATTCTTGGGATGTGAAAGGAATACGGGATAGACTAGATCGTTGGTTACATGCTTTTGATAGTAATTTCGTTGAATATTTGTGACTAGGCTAGACTATAGTAGGGGTAAGTTTTCTCTCGAACAACTTACCCCGAATCAAATGGGTTCCTCTCGGAAACCCACTTGCCGCATGAAGAACAACCTCTTCCTTAGCCCACTCACTCTCTCAAGCTAAGTGTGTGGGGGAAGGACTGGGGTTCACTCTCTCGAGTTGAACCTCATGTCGACCCATTACCACCGGCCATCAATTTAGTAGTGTTAGTTTTACGACCTCTCTCTCGAGCAAGTCGAAAACACAAAGGTGAAATCAAATTTGAACTACAATTTCATTAAGTTCCAACACAACTACTAAATGAAATCACATCTAAATAATAAATAAACTATCAGCAAGCAAGACCCAACAATTAATCTAACCCATATTCACATACAAGAATTGGGATTTTAGCTAGACATGTAAAAGAGAGAGAAATTTGTACCAAAATGAGTTTGCATTCAAATGGGTATGAAGATTTTAGTCTCAAAACAAGCCAAGAGTGAAGAATCCAAGAGACCCAAACCCAAATTGTTGGAGTTGAAACCCTTTGAATCTTCAATTTCTTCAAAACCCTCTCCAAACTTAGAACTCAAAAATCTATGTTAAAAATTATATATTAAAAATCTGATGTTAAGCTTCAACTATCAACGAGTATTTATAGTTTTCAGAAATCTGTGCTGCAGCGGATCATTCGGCGTCATTAGTCGAGATCGCCCATCAACTCGGCGATCTGCTGATGAGTCCACAAATTGGATTCATTTAGGGCTTTATTTTGATAGAAATAGTGTCCTCAAATGTTTATTTTTTCTTAATATCTGATGAAAACTCTTAAGTTTCAGGTGCTTGAAGTTTTAGTGGAAGCATGGACACTTAAGCGCAAAAAGGAACAAAAAGACTTAAAAGAACGAAGAAACTGAAGCCTGAGCATCGCCAAGCACCTTTGGTGATTCGCCGAAAGGACAGACTCCACCCTTTGTTCCAGTATGCGAAGCCCTGAAAGAAGAGGATCAGAAAGGCGATGAAAGGAGTAGTCGGCGCTTCGCCGAATAGTTCCGCGAAGCAGTACTATACCGCCCAATGGTCAAGAACGTGAAGATGATGAAGGCAAGGACTAAAAGGTGATGAGACAGAAGAAGGGCGGGTCACCGAGTCATTCGGCAAACTCAACTAATCTCGCCGAACTATCCGCTAGCACTAATTTCTGATGGCTATAAATACTAAACCTCTTATTAATTTTTACAAGTTCCAAACCATTATACTTTTCACAAGAGAGTAGTACTTTTTGGAGATAATTTCTCTCAAGTTTGGAGAGGGTTTTATGGGAGACTTGAAGAGAGAAGGATTTCATCTTCCCCAAGTTGGAAGTGGGTCTTCTCCATTTTTCTTCCTTTGCTTAAATCAAGGTTTAATTTCTTATACCCATTTGATTTTAATAACATTTTAGATGTATTTTGTTATTTCTTGATGTGTGGCTAAAACCCCCATTCTTGGGGTATGATTTAGCAAATATGTGTTGATATTGTTATTGGGTCTTGCTTGCTGATAGGTTAGATGTATTTTAATGGTGATTTCACCTAGAGATTATGGTTTATTTTAATGGGTTTGTAGTTGCAAATACAAAACCACCCATGTGTTTTCGGCTTGATCAAGAGGGAGGTCTTAAAATCCAGACCACTAAACTGATGGCCTAAGGAGTGGGTTGACATGAGGTTCATCCCGAGAGGGTGAGCCCTAGTCCCATATCCTAACACTCAGCTCGAGAGAGAGTGAGTCAAGTAAGGCATAGGCTGGTCACTATTATCTTGCAAATTTCATATTAAAAACATGTACCCAACGATTTATGTCAACTTGTATTGCGGTCACACCCCAAGAACATTTCCCATACTTGATTTTCTTGTTAATGTTTGCTATTTTTACTACTTGTGACAAACCCCCAATCGATATTTGACACTTTTGTGTTGCCCCCTTTAATTTTCTATGTTTTTAATCGTTAATGTCTTTAGCTACGACTAGTTAGAGCTAAATTTTATTTTTCTATCAATTCTCAAAACAATTCCATTGGGACACGACCCAAACCTTTAGTTGGGTTACTATACTATCGACGATCGTAGACACTCGAACCGTAGGCTAGTGTCGTTGGTCACAATAAGCATCAAAATAGCGTCGCTGCCGGGGAGTGGTGTTATTTGAGAATTTTTAGATTAGTAGAATTTTTGTTCATCGTAGTTGTAATTTACTAACTTAATTTTTAATTTTGTTTTGCTGATTGTGTAAGCATTTCAGAAAGCATGAGTGTTAACGGTAGTAACAGGAGCCAGGTGGACCATCAGGATGACATCGGCAACCTCAACGATGTCCAAGAGCCCAACATCAATGATCCACATCTCATGGGAGGTTTGGAGCCATCCGTCTACCTCCAGCAGAGGGAAATGCGGTGTTCCACATTACAAGCACCATGTTGCAACTCTTGCAACTAAAGGAACTTTTCAGTGGATTAGCACATGAGGACCCACATGAGCTTCTTTGAAATTTCGTAGATGTGTGTGGACCATTCTCGTTCAAAAACATCTCGCAGGAGTCGGTTAAATTAAGGTTATTCCCTTTCTCATTGATGGGGGAGGCGTGCAAGTGGCCAGCTGAGTTTCCACGTAACTCGATCACTTCTTGGGAGGAGTTGGTAACTGCATTTAATGTGCGATTTTTCCCTCCCTCGAAGATGATGACTATTCGGGATATCATCCAAAGCTTTAAGCGTCTGAATGGAGAGCCTCTGCATGAAACTTGGCTCGGGTTTAATAAATTGGTGCAACAATGCCCAACCCATGGTCTACCTGATAATGTACTCCTTCAATACTTTTACCAGAGTCTAGACTCGGTAAAAAAAGGTGTAGCTGACCAACTGCCGCCCGGAGGATTAATGCAGCAACCATATGCAGTAGCAGCTCAACTTCTCGATGGAATGACAACCATCAAGAGGGGGTTGTACACCCCCGAAGACCAGGTCTCACTGGTCACATTTCAGCTATCCAAGGAACAGGTTGAGAAAGATAATGAGAGAGAACAAAACATGGCCAAGATCATGACGCAACTTGACATTTTATTATAAATGTCATGAGGTATGGTACCCGTGGTGTCAATGTTATGGGAGTCAGGGGTGCGAGTCCTAAGGAGATGAACTTTGAAGCCATGTATGACGAGGAAGTAAATTTTCTAGCTAACCAAGGTGGGGGCTATCTTTCAAGCTACCCAAGGCAGGGTGGTAATCAAGGATGGGTTAGAGACGAAGGCTGGAAGGATTGAGATCGTGAATGGAGGGACCGTAATCCAAATTGGAAGGATGGGGAGAAGGATAGATACGTGCCTCCCCACAAGCGTCAGAAGGCCAGGGATTCGGAAGGTGGTAGGTCTGAGGATATGCTCTCACGTATCCTAAACAAAGTTAAAGGGTCAGAGAAAATGCTAAAAGGTATGAAAGAAGATGTGTCTACCCTCAGCCAGACTGTCACCTCTCATTCAGTTTTAATCAAACAGTTAGAGACCCAAATGAGTCATATCTCGTCTCATCTCAATCCGAGACAACAAGGGTGTTTGCCTAGTAATACTATGGCTAATCCCAAGAGTGAGGTCTGAAGGTTAACTTGCGTCGTGCCGCGACGTTAACTAAGACGTTGTTTGGGAGGCAACCTAAAACCATTTACTCGCGTTTTGTTATCTTAATGAAATAATAGTGTGCTGTTTGTACAGATTGAGTAAGGAAAGTTCTTGAAAAGATGTATGGAGGCGAGCAACAGTTCAGTTTGGCGGATCGTCGACAAGTACAGTGTACCCTATCATTCCCACTATTTGATGCAATACATCTTAAAGGTTGAGTCTCTAAAACTTGGTGGAGTATGAGTTTTGTCAGCGCATCGCCAATCCAATTGGCGATCTCGATAAAGACCGTCGATGCACTGCTCACATGAACTGAAAATACTGTTATATTCGGCGAGGAAATTTGATATTTGGCATTTCGCCGAGTGATGGAGCGAGATCGACTAACATCACCGAATGAACAAAAACTGGACGGTCACAGGCCACAGGTTTAAAAGTTCCATTTCATTCACTTTCTTTCACTTTGTCCCTTTTCACAAACTCACACTCGCACTTTAGTAGTTATATTTTTCACACTTTTAGAGTATTTTAAGTGTCGAATTGTGCTCGAATTAGGATCACATTGCTGCCTAGCTAGTCAGTATTATCTAATTTGGCATCAAAGGTTGGTAATCGAACCCCTCAATTATTTTATCAAAATTTGTACTCATTTACATAATGATTGATAATATAAAATCTCTGATGAGTTTCTAAGTTTCTGGGATTGCATTTATTATCAATTATGATTTGGTATTTTCTGCATGATTTGAGGGACTCCCACTTAGCTATTCTTTGAGCTGAATTGTTACGCGGTGGGAATAGAAGTTTCTATGGGTCATCGTTGAAATTGAGTTATATATGTTCATGTTGCATTATTTGGGGTTGCTGGGTGAAGTTGGAAAGGCTGGGTTGAAAATAGACACGTTGAGCCAATCGGCGAGATGAACAAAATCCACCGAACTGCTCGGCGGTTCGCCTAACGTCCATTTTCGCCTTTAACTGAATACTTTATGTATTGATTGATCTGTGACTTTCGGCAACTAGCTTGGCTAAGCAATTCCACACCCAGAAACACTCTTTTTCTCCTGATTGAATTGCTATCTAACTTATCCTCGAAGTCTTTGCAGTGATGGCTAGACCAAAAGTCACAAGGAGAAATGATCCACCCAGGCACATAAGAGCACGAGAGTTTAAGAAAGATGAAAAAAAATAGAGCTAGCCAGACAAGGGAAATATACCAAGGAAACCAGGGCAAAGAGACAAATTCCCATCGACCCTAATGTGCCTCCAGGGGCTCAGAGTTTTGTTAATGCAATGCGAGCCCTTGACGCAGCTCATGAGATAGACCAAATGATTGCAGCGAATCTTGCTGCAGAGGCTAAGGCAAAGGCAAACAATGAGAACCAAAACAACAATACTATGGGGACCATTGTTTCACTTCAGGGCGATGCATCGGGCACTGATGTCCTGGCAGATAGAGAGACTGCATAGACAGGACCCTTCTTCACTTCTTTTTATGCCTTATCTTTCTTCAACTTTGGATACTGTCATTATTTGCATTTGAGGACAAATGCTCTTATTTGTGGTGGGGTGAGGCCCACCTTGTTTTGCTTGATGCTTGCTTCAGATACTTGTGTTTTGGTGTACATTTGGGCTGTTCTGTTTAAAATTATTTTTACACTGCTTTTGTGGATGTTTGAGCTTGTGGCTCCGCTTATTTTTAATTGCAAAATAATTTTGACCCTTCCAAAAAATTTTGAATTTTTCGCACATTTTTGCCACCCTTCGCGAGTTGAATGTGGCTATTCTTTTGAAAATTTTGATTCTCAGTTTCGATCAATACCGATGACTTAAATAGTGCTCTCAATTGAACGAACATGAATGTACGGCTACGATGAGGCCAAATGAATTTGCATAAACAATATGTGAACTCGTTGCATCTCATTGTGATTAGCCATTTATCGAATTAATTCTCTTGTAATGACTGTTGCACACTAGCGAAAGTGTGTGGTCTTGTTTCACTTAAGTGTCAATGCCTTGTGTGATTAGCTTGCTTTGAACCATGCATGAATAAACCTAGAAATTTGCCCTGTTAATCAGATTGATTTAGAAACGTGTCCTCTTGAAATGATCTTAGGCAACTTTAAAGAGTGTGAGCCAAATTTGGCATATACCTCTTTCGTGGCCTACTCGTGAGCGCGTGAAACTCTTTTGAACACCCTTTGAGCCTTACCTTTCATTGGAAGAACATGGATGAACCCTAGACCTTACTTAACCCACTACCTATAATCCTCTTGATTTGTAGCTTAGCAAAGAGCCAACTTAGGCCAAAAGCCTAAGCTGAGGGTGTGGTGAAATGGAAAAGGAGAAGTTAAGAAGTGCAAGAAAAGTCCCCCTTAACCTATGGTGTTGCAGAATGATGGAAATCCTTTAATAAAAACAAAGTTGTGGAATAAAGTACAAAAGAAATTGGGTTTCCCAACAATCCATGGAGGTGAATAAAAAGATGACTAAGAAGCACTAGAAAAAGAATTGATAGAGGAAAAGAGGGGAATGCCTTGAGAGTACCACATCTCATGAGGAAGAAGTCACTGAGCCTAAATGATCATACCTTTGCACTCAACCCCATTACAAGCCTTAGAAAGACCTTTTTGATCTTGAGTAAGCAAATCGAAAGTCAATTGGAAAATAAGGGCAAACCTATGGGTGAAAACATGCATTGTGTTCCCATTTTTGAGTGTGAGCATTGCATCTGATTCCTGATCTTGAATTGATTAACCTTTATGTGTGTATATGGAATCATTCTTTATGTGAGGGCATTTAGATACTTTTTGTTGAGCTTGAACTTGCACAAGTAGCAAGTATTGCGAGCATGAGAATCTTTGGCAATGGTGTGTCACAACTTGAATCTTTGAGTACACAATTGATCCTTGCATCAGTAAATTGAGTCTTGTTGTGGGCACTCATGATTGAGTCTTGTGTAGCACTGTTTGAGACACCCTTTCTGAACGACTAAACTTAAGTTTGCTTGAGGACAAGCAAAAGTTTAAGTTAGGGGTGTTGATTGAGTCCACAAATTGGACTCATTTAGGGAATTATTTTGATAGAAAAAGTGTCCTCAAATGCTTATTTTGTCTCAATATCTGATGAAAAACTCTTAAGTTTCAGGTATTTGAAGTTTTAGTGGAAGCATGGACACTTTGGCGCAAAAAGAAACGAAAAGGTTGAAAAGAACGAAGAAGCTGAAGCCTGAGCATCGCCAAGCACCTTTGGCGATTCGCCGGAAGGACAGACTCCGCACTTTGTTCTAGTATGCGAAGCCCTGAAGGAAGAGGATCAAAAAGGTGATAAAATGAGCAGTCGGTGCTTCGCCGAATAGTTCTGCGAAGCAGTACTATACCGCCCAATGGTCCAGAACGTGAAGATGCTGAAGGCAAGCACTAAACAGCGATGAGACAGAAGAAGGGTGAGTCACCGAGTCATTCAGCGAACTCGACTAACCTCCCCGAACTATCCGCCAGCACTAATTTCTGATGGCTATAAATATTAAACTTCTTATTAATTTTTACAAGTTCCGAACCATTATTATACTTTTCACAAGAGAGTAGTACTTTTTGGAGATATTTTCTCTCAAGTTTGGAGAGGGTTTTATGGGAGACTTGAAGAGAGAAGGATTTCATCTTCCCCAAGTTGGAAATGGGTCTTATCCATTCTTGTTCCTTTGCTTAAATCAAGGTTTAATTTCTTATACCCATTTGATTTTAGTATCATTTTAGGTGTATTTTGTTATTTCTTGATGTGTGGCTAAAAACCCCCATTCTTGGAGTGTGATTTAGCAAATATGTGTTGATATTGTTGTTGGGTCTTGCTTGATAATAGGTTAGATGTATTTTAATGGTGATTTCACCTAGTTGTTGTGGTTTAATTTAATGGGTTTGTAGTTGCAAATACAAAACCACTCATGTGTTTTCGGCTTGCCTGAGAGGGAGGTCTTGAAATCCAGACCACTAGATTGATGGCCTAAGGAGTGGGGTCGATATGAGGTTCAGCCCGAGAGGGTGAGCCCTAGTCCCATATCCTAACACTCAGCTCGTGAGAGTGAGTGGGGTAAGGCGTAGGTTGATCTTCATGCGACAAATGGGTGTTCGAGAGGAACCCATTTGAAACGGGGTAAGTTGCCCGAGAGGCAACTTATTTCCATCTAAAGCTTAGCCTAGTCACTATTATCTTGCAAATTTCCTATTGAAAGCATGTACCAAACAATTTATCTCAACTTGTATTGCGGTCACACCCCAAGAACATTTCCCATACTTGATTTTCTTGTTAATTTTTGTTGTTTTTAATACTTGTGACAAAACCCCCAATCGATATTTGACACTTTTATGTTGCCCCCTTTAATTTACTATGTTTTTAATCGTTAATGTCTTTAGCTATGACTAGTTAGAGCTAAATTTTATTTTTCTATCAATTCTCAAAACCATTCCCTTGGGACACGACCCCAACCTTTAGTTGGGTTACTATACTTTCGACGATCGTAGACACTCGAACCATAGGTTAGTTTCGTTGGTCAGGATAAGCATCATCCACCCTTTGGTAGCTTTCATCGCTATCTTTCTCTATCGTTCAGCGTCGTCATGTTTTGGATCACTGGGTGGCATAGTACTGCTTCGCGGAACTGGTCGGTGATACACCGACTACTCCTCTTCACTGTCGATTTGATCCTTTCTTTCAGGGTTTAGCACACTGGAACAAAAGGCGAGGATAAGACCTTTTGGTGATTCGCCGAATGGGTTCGGCGATACTCAAATCTTCATTTCTTCATTCTTTCAGTTGCCTTTGTTCCTTTTTTGCTAATTAGTGTCCATGCTTTCCCTCAAACTCCAAATACCTGGAACTTAAGGGTTTTCATCAGATACTGAGATAAAATATGCATTTGAGGACACTAATTCTATCAAAATATAGCCTTATATGAGTCCAATTTGTGGACTCATTAGGTTTCTAGAAATAATCTCCTTATCTCTTACCTATGTGCCTCCATAGGATGATTGTCTACATAGACATTGGTTAGTGGATCCACCTAAGTTAGAAGTTCATGGTCCTTACCTTGGCAAGTAGAACACCCCTTTTTGGTGTGGGAGACATAGGGGGATCATGTTATAGCTCACATAGTCTTTGTGTTGGTTAAGGCTACTTCCCACAACAATAATGAACTAAGGTTACTTCAAGAAGTATCGCATATGTGTTCAAAGGCTTTGAAATGATGTTAGCTTGCATTGACCATTTTTATGACTTACGTTTTTTATGTAATTCCCAAAAGGGACTTACAATAAAGTGCGGAAACCGAAAGACAAGAAAATAAAGATAACTAGATAGACACACAAAGAGGAAATCAAAGGCAACCTAAGGGTATATTAAACTCAAAGACCTCAATCGATAAATCCTACAATAGCACCTTACTCTTACAAAGACCTCAAGGGAATCGAGTTCACCTTGCAACCCCCATTTCTAAACAATAATCAAAACAAGATTTACCAAGCTCAACACTCAAACATGAGTTTTTAGTTTTCAACATTCGAGATAGTCTAATCTAAAATGACCCTAAAATACCTATTGTTAATTTTAGGACTTCATTACATAAAAGGGCCCAAAAGTGACCCAAAGTGGCCAATGGGAGAGCCAAGTCGGGCTCGCCTAGTGACCTCAGCGATCCGCCCAAAGGGTTTGGTGATGGATCCTGCTCCTGGCACACACTGTAACATTAGGTGGTCTGGGGGTCATCGCCTAAGTCATTGGGCGACGTGCTAACTAACCTCTTGCTCGCCAAAGGGCAGTGTTGTCAACTATCCTCCCTTCGTTCACCCAAGCGATCTTCCACGCATGTGAACCTTTCCTTACCCCCAATATAAGCTCGAGAACCCCTAGCTTCATGAGTAATCCTTCAATGCGTTGACGCTCCCAAGCTTGGAGGTGAGTGAATGCACTTGAGGCAATCTGTATTGCATCATTCTCCCCTTCTTGAAAAGGATTCGTCCTCGAATCCAAACCTTGCAAAACTATAGGGAGAGAGAATAACAACAAGGTCCTCATGCAACGAGGGTTAGCATTAGCAATAACTATCCTAGCACCATGCAAAGGATGCACAAACTTAACATATAACCAAGCATCAAAATGATCAACAAAGGGTTTGTAACCCATCAAAGCAAGAGACACTTGGCTACTTAAGAAACTTTGACAAAGGGGTAGAGTAAAAGAGCCAATACAGTTGAGCAACCACACATGTAAACCCTCATTGGTTCCACATTCTGACAAGCACAATTCCCCTTTTAAGTCAAGTAGCACGAACACCCTCATACCTAAGTGCGAAGGTATAAGTAATGTTGACCCAAATTAACACTCCATCCAATGCACTAGATAACTTCAAGAAAGTAATTATTCCCAATTCATGAGCGGGTTCAAGGACACAAGTATTCCCCACCAAAATTGGCAAACATACCTCATTCAAGTACATAGGATCAAGTAATAACACCAAGTAAGAATCATAGGAGTGACAGAAGGTGTTACTACCACACTCAGCACACTTAAAACCAACACCGGGGTCAAATGGAAAAGGATTGCATAACATCGAGTCAAGGAGACTCTCATTTTCCCTATTGATACCACCATTAACATAAAATATGCTACCCACACAAGCAGGAGTATCATCATATGCAAGTAGATAAAATTGAGTCCTAGAATCCAAACCTTGTAAAACCATATAGATCACAAGCAAGGAGCTTATCCTCATAGCATGATAGGTAGTACAAAGGCTGGCATTAAAAATATTGACCCAATGCGACTCAAACTCAAGGAACAACAAAGCATACTCTAATGTCATGGCTTTAAGCCAAAGGATGGAGAACAATGACAATGGTTATTCTTCTCGACAACATGATAATACCACCCAAAAGATGATACCTTCATAAGTTCAAATACTCTCAAACATTCACCGGGATCAAAATGATAAAAGGTCCAAATAACTAGATCATACCAACAAGTACAGACCTCAATGATATCCCAATCCACATGCAATGCACCTTTGATCCAACTAGGGGACTCATCATATGCAAAGAGATAGTACAGGAAGGTACAAACTTCACCTTCTCTTGGAAAATATCTCCTACCCCCATAAGATGCACCATCAACAAGACCATGCTCAAAATAAGAGTAACAAAAAGGATGTAGGAAACTATCCTTCCCCATACACAATGTAGGCTCCTCAAGTGAATTATAAACCCTCAAGAAGGGTTGTCCATCATAGGGAAAGGTATCAACAATTTCTCCCACATTATGCCTGTCATTTTGACCAAGCATTCCCACACAAATACCACAATTCAGGTCACTACCGGGGTCAACTTGGAAGGCAATTCATGAACTTGGATCAAATGTACCTCCTTTTATTAGATTGGCACTCTTACCTTCCAACAACATACTCCACTTAATAGCATGAGCATCATGATATGCGAACAAGTAATAGAGAAAGGTGTTGCCTAAATGCACTTCAATAAAGGGGTTCCCAACTTTAGCCTCCACTCTAGATACTAGAGAAACACAACTCATACGAGGCCTTGGAACACACAAGGAAGAAGTAACAGTAAAACACAGGCATCCCTTTTCATCTTAACACTACCCTTCCCAATTAATGTACTATCATCCTCACAAAAGAGATTTCCATTTTTGGAAAGTGTGCCATCACACCAAAGTGGCTTCTCAAACAGCTTAACAACATTTCATCGAACAAAAATGTCGTATTGGAAGCATCATCACAATTATGACATGGAGATAAATGAGCCATATTGGAAAACACATAATAACTATTGAGCCCATCAATCATATCATCTAATCTAGAGATAGGATGGCAATACCTTACGATGATTTTGTTAATGGCCCCCCGACAATCAACACGCATGCACCATGTTCCATCTTTCTTTGATGTAACAGTGCACAAACTTGTACTTTCCCTCACATAACCCTTGTTGAGGAATTTCTCATCTTGACTTTGTAGCTCTTTAATATCTTCCAGATTACTTCGATAAGCCGGTTTGATTGGCCATGGTGAGCCCGACACGAAGTCAATCTGGTGCTTAGTACCCCGGGGAGGGGGCACTCCACTTGGAAGTCCCATTGAAAGGACATCATATCATTCTGCAAAAGAAAGGAAATAAAATAGGGAAGAGAAGAATTAGATGGTTTAGCTTGGAACACATGATCCTTATATGTGGTAAGGATCAATGAACTTTTGACTTCCACGTCCTCCCTTATCTCTTTATGCTCAGCCAATAACACTTGGGCTTTTTCTTTCAACTTCCTCCTTTCTTCTTCTTATTGGCCTTCAACCTCCACATGTCCCTCCTCCTTCTTCCTTTTATCCCTCAACTCATCCATCTTTTGATACATCTCAATGATGTGAGATGGTGACATATGATGAAGGACATACTTACCTCCATTCGACGCAAGTGAATAGATGTTGTTTCTCCCGTCATGTTTTGTCGAACGAACATGTTGCCAAGGTCTCTCGAGTAGTACATAATAAGCTTTCACTGGGATCACATCACATAGGACCGCCTCTTGGTATTTCCAAATTTAAAACTTGATCAACACCTGTCTAAGCACCCTCAATTCCTCACTCTCACTCAACCGTTGAAGTTTGTAAGTTTTAGCAAGCTTAGTGGTAGGAAGCTTCAAGAAATCCACTAAAGTAGTGCTAGCAGTGTTTGCACAACTTCCACTATCAATGATCAAGGAACATACATTACCTTGTATAAGGCACTTGGAATGGAAGATATTCTCTCTTTGACTTTGGTTACTCATGGCCTTGCTAGGTATAGTTTGCCTTACCACATATGTTGGTAGGGTGAGCTCTCTTTCTTTGGGCCAAGCCTCATCCTTTGTGGACTTCCTCATCAAACAATCGAACACGCCTACATCTCTACCCTTAATTGGGTTCAAAGCTTGGTGGAGGGTTTCGGGTGTGATAGTAGGAGAAATAGTGTGCTCCTGCACACTCGTGGAAGCACGAAAAGTAGCTTGTGGTGTGGAGTTAGTAGATTTAACTCAATCTTCCACGTTGATCATGCTCTCCTTTGTTCTCGACATACTACCCTCCATGGTGGTCAAGTGTCCTCTTATATTGGTTATCACCTCCATTATAGATTCCAAGGTAACCTTCCCTTTAGGTGGGTGAGTCTCAATTTCGGTTGCCATGGTACCTAACAATAAAGATAACTCAACAAAACAGAAAACAACGTTAACATTAGTAAAATGAACTCACAATCACTCGTGTTTACACGCCTTTGATTGCCTCTCAAATTAGTGCGGCTAATATTGAAGATTGCTTATACTCGGTTGATCACAAGTGTAAATTTCTACTCTAGGCCAGAATGGATTCTTGTTTTAAAGAAGAACGGACAACTCGATTAAAGAAAAAATGGACTTGAATCAAGAAGTTAACTACGAATTAAAATGAATAAAAGCACGAAAAGAAAAGGCACTAAGAAAGAAGTGAATTCGAGAACCAATAGTCAACAAGTAGAGCAATTACAAGTTGAAAATCAGTTTGAGGAATCTTGAGAACGTTTGAGAATCAAAATAAAAGAAACTAGGAATTAGAACCTCAGATTAGGAGCGCAAAACTAGTTTCTGATCGCCGAATGACCTGTTTTCTTCTCCAAAAGTGAAGTTCAGCTCGCCAACTTGAAGATGGGATCGCCAAACTTTGCAATTTACCAAGGTAACTTGGCGAAGTGGGAGGTAACTCAGTGGTGCACCGACTGGACTTGGCGAGCCAAGCTAGCTCGCCGAAATTTCCAGTGTGTGAGCGTCAACTCAGCAACCAACCTGCCCAACAGGTGAGGTGCCGAGTGGACTTTGCGATCAAAGTCGGGGTTCGCCTAATTTCCAGCGTCTTCCCCTAGAGTCCTCCAAATGTATGAGTTTGTGGTCCCCCCCCCCCTCCCCCGTACTTGTCCTTTAGTATTTATCCTTTTTGGTAAATTCCCTTTTGTACAAACACTTATCCACTTTCTCTTTTTTCTCTTTTGGAATCAAACTCCTTTTTTTGAATATTCCTTCTCTTGAAAATTTTAATTTTCTTCAAGAACTCAAGAACAAGATGAAGACGCAAAAATTAAACCTTAATATTTTTAGCTCGGAATTTCACGAATATTTAGATACAGGCTCTCCTTGATATAGGGAACAAACCCCAATACTTTTTATCCTTCAATTCCTTGCCAAAATCTACACATTTTAAAACTCGCTTGTTCAAGCTTCTTCAACCTCCATCGGTGGTTTCTTTAATGGTGAACCAAAACCCTTCTAATCTCATACCTAGACTCAAATAAGGTTAGGGAACACTAATCCAACCTTAGAAACTTCAACAACACTCAAATCAACAAGACCCATTTCAAAAATACTTCAAAAACATTTTGAACACTTTTTTGTAACAAACCCAAGACTAGATTCATAGGAACAAAACTAAGCCTGATACCAAATGATTTATTTCTCAAAAGGGAATTACAATAAAGTGCAGAAATCTAAAGACAAGAAATTAAAAATAACTAGATAGACACACAAATAGGAAATCAAAGGAAACCTAAGGGTATATTAAACCCAAAGACCTCAATCGATAAATCCTACAATAGCACCTAACTCTTACGAGACCTCAAGGGAATCGAGTTCACCTTGCAACCCTTGTTTCTAAGCAATAATCAAAACAATCTTTACCAAGCTCAACACTCAAACATGAGTTTTCAGTCTTCAGCATTCAAGATAGTCTAATCTAAAATGACCTCAAAATACCTATTTATAGTTTTAGGACTTTATTACATAAAAGGGTCCAAAAGTGACTCGAAGTGGCCAATGGGCGAGCGAAGTCAGGATCTCCTAGTGACTCGGCGATCCGCCTAAAGGGTTTGGCGATGGATCTGCTCCTGGCACACACTGTAACATTAGGCGGTCTAGGGGTCATCGCCTAAGTCATTGGGCGAGGCACCAATTGACCTCCTGCTCGCTAAAGGGTAGTGTTGTCAATTATCCTCCCTTCGTTCTCCCAAGCGATCTTCCACGCATGTGAACCTCTCCTTCCCCCAATATAAGCTCGAGAACCCTTAGCTTCATGAATAATCCTTCAATATGTTGACGCTCCCAAGTTTGGAGGTGAGTGAATGCACTTGAGGCAATCTGTATTGCATCACCTTTTATATCATGTTTTCGCTTGGTCGATTGAATTTCATGAAATATCCTCTTTTAGCATGATTTAAATGTTTTATGCATAACTATAATACTTGGTACATTGTTTTGTATTAACGCATACCTTTGCCTACATTTCCCCAAATGTAGGGCCCAACAGCCAGGTTTCTCAATTTCATGGCTAGTTGTTGGTTACGAGGTTCCCGAGCTTTCATGAGTCCTCATGTTTCAAGGATGGATATTCATTGTTCTTAGTTTATTTCTTACTTCCAGTTTTTGGATATGATGTATGGGCTTGTCCCAATTTTATTCTATTGTACTAGATGGCTAAAGAGACAAGTTTTTTAGATTCTCTTTACTTTTATAAAACTATTGGACTTGAAATGTTGTTTTACTTCTTTTATTCTATTTCTTATTTTATGATTGCTAAGTGGCTTGCATTGGGTCCCTCAAGGTCCTATATGCCATGTTACATCTAGGGGGTGCCCCTGGGTTGTGAAAATAACGCTCAAATGTCCTCCTTAAAACTATTTAAAAGGAACAACGGTCGTAGTCAATAAATATCCAACAAAGAGTCGGGGTCGAATCCCACTAAGAATGGTAATCATAGAGAATTCCTATCAAGAAATTTGTATTGTAAAATTGCTCATTTTTAATAGTAAGAACAAGTGGGTGGATGATTTCGCCAATTTAATGAAAAAACTTTGGTTACAATTATCACAATTAACTAGATTTTCAGAGAATTTAAGAGTACGTTACAAGCAATCTAGGGATGCAGGGATTTCAAATCGATGTCACATAGGGGTAATTAAGCTGCTCTATAGTGATGAACGTTCATGAATAGGCTAGGTCATATTCAATGACACTAACCATATTTTGATCTCAAAGCATCTATGCATAGAATCTCCAGTCGGTCTCATCTAAATGCCAAACTAAATAACCCAATACCTTACTCTATTCTCTCTTTTAATGTATAAATAGGGCAAATAGATTTGACTCATAACCTCTATTTTCAACAAAGTTACAATCATCAAACCTAAAATACTATTATTAGACTAATTACCAACTCCAATCAATATCTTTTGAGCAGGGATCGGAGATCAGAGGTAGGAATTAAGTTGGCAACCTTAACCTATAAATTAACTTCATTCTAATCAGCCCAAAATCATGTATGAACAATAGCAAAATGGAGCATAACACAATACCCACAACATTAAATAAATACTAAACCCGATAATTGCACCCATAGATCTTGCGGTTTTAGCCACCCATAAAAAAAAGTGAAGGAAATATATCTTCCATGAAAGCAGTAATGGGTAACATGAAATTAAGCAATTACAAGTTAATCCACTTCGGATTCAACTTCAATTTATCAAATTCAAGAACAAGGTTGAAAAACCCAAAACCCAGAAAATGTTCTTCACAAAGGTCAAATGTTTTTCCTCGAAAATCAAAATATTTCTCACTCTTTCTATTTACAGTTTCCAAAATTTTCACCCAAAACCTAATGTGCGTCTCATTCGGTGATATAAGTCAGGCTCGTCGAGCTCATTCGTCAAATCTCCTCTTACTCTTTAACTCACCTTTTCATGCTCTAGGCTTTAGGTGTTTGAACCTCAGTTGGCAAACTCGTTTGAATCAGTCTTTCACCTTTGGAAGATCATTGAATACCACCTTGGTTCGCCATTTCGAGCATTCAATCTTTCTTTTTACACTATCATTTTGGTGACTATCAGCAAGGTTGTCATTCTCATTCGGTACATTGCCTTCTCTATTGGAGTTTGCCAGCTTGTTTCGATAGACATCAGTTCTATGAACTGTCATTTTAGGCAAGGCCATGCTCACTAGTCCATCCACCTTTATCATTTGGCGATCAATAATGTATAGTTTACACTTCTTTTTTGATTTTTGGCTATTCGTTGAAACATCAATCATTGCCTTGTCCATTTACCTTTATAGCTGCAAATTATCCATATATTATCATAATAGGACAAATGAGGCATTGAGGATACTAATTATTGAGCTTGATAGACCTCAAATGAGTGCAAATCTACCACTCATTAGGTCCCCAAATAAACTTAATTTCTTAATTGATTTCTACCAAATTTTCTATGGATTCACGCAATTATTCATGGGTTCAGTTATTTATTATTCTATTTTCTATAATTGATATATTTATGCATGATTTGATTCAATTACATGTTTTCCAATGAATTTCATATGAACCCATTCTATATGTCAATATTATGAATATGAATTACCAATATGAAGTTATTCATGCTTCATGAAATTAAGGAATTTATGAATAAAGGAATCTTTTAGATAAAGTATCAATATGATTTCTAAAAGTTTTTCTCACTACAAAAGATTATCTTGATTTTGATGCTTAGATAAGTGTCACTATGAAAATCTTATGAAATCATGATTTTTAAAGGAGTTATTCTATTATATGGGTTTTATGTATGGATTGGTAGTACTAGATTCTCATCATTCCAAGTATTATGATATGATTATGATTATGATTATGTTTATTTCCATTGGAATTATATTCAGCACCAAGAGAACTTTAGAATGGAGTTCCTACTCCTAATAGAGGTTTGGTCTTTAGAAGTAATTCTCTTCTCCCTAACTACATGCCCCCATAGAATTTTTCTTAGAAAGACATATCTAGTAAATCAACCTAAGATAATATGTATTGTCATTAACTTAGCAAGTGTGTGAAAGACACCCAATTTCATGTTATAGATCACATTGTCTAAGTCAGCTAATAGCAAAATATTCCACAAAAAAACTATATTTTTCTTCAATGGTTTTTATGACTTCCTCGAAAATTATGTCTTAAACTTTTCTTATGAATTTTCAAATGTACGTTCACCTTTTTTACATGATTAATGATTCTTTGGCTTAATAAGCCTTACTACGTTTTACTTGGTCATGCATTATCATGTTTTGAACTTTCCATTTTATAACATATACGTTTATGCATGTTTCCCATATTCTGTATATTCAAAGTACTGTGCATGTTATGCTTATGTTGTTTTACAATGTAGGATCTGACACACCTCCGACTGGTCGTGGCTAGTTAGACTACTCAACTTAGAACTTGGATTGGTAAGTCCTCACGGTTTGCAAGCAAGGTCATTGTCATTCTATCGCTTTTGATGTCTTTTAGTTTTCGGACTTTGTACGTGATTTTGGGGTTTTTCGTAACAACATCTATGGTAGTAGAAGGCTTTGTCATGCATAGTTGATCTATGCATTATGTTAGTCATGTACTTTCTTGATATTTCAAATGTCATCAAATGAGTTTTGAGATGTATATCTCATTCTTATGTTGTATACTCTTTATTTAATATTCATTATGTCATGTTTATGTCAAGTGGCTTTGTTTAGGACCTTTCAGTGTCGAAAGGGGATGAGGATCCACAGGAGGTCATAGAGGGAATCCAAAAGATTGTGCACATCATTGGATTGACTCTACTAGAGAAGGTAGATTTGGCCACGTACAAACTCAACGGTGTTGGTAAAGTTTGGTGTTACCAATAGAAAGAGGAAAGAACATTGGATGCGGGTCCCTTGGATTGGGAATTTCAAAAGGGTGTTTTTTGATAGTTTCTTGACCTCGAGATGACTAAGGCTAAATGCAATAGGTTATCAACCTAAGTCAAAGCAACATAAGTGTGATGGATAAGTCTTTGAAATGCACTCAATTTTCGATGTATGTTCCTATGATGGTTGCCGACTCTAGAGCAAGGATGAGTAAGTTTGTGTCAAGTGTGTTAGAGATGGTGGTCAAAGAATGCCGAATTGCCATGCTAACCAGCGATATTGGTATCGCACATTTGATGACACACACTCAATATATAGAGGAGGAAAAGCTAAAAGAGAAATCTAAGGAGTCAAAGAGGGCAAAACCAGATGATTGTGACTTCTCTCAGTCTAGATCTGGTAGACATGGGGTTCTCAGTTCCAACAAAATTTCTCCGATCATAATTTTTCAAATACTCTGGTTCAAAGGTTCAACAAGAATGGTGTGTCTAACTGTAAGTCTCAATGAGGTGGTTCAACTGAATTTTCTATTCCTGCTTCCCAAAAGTGTGGCAAGAGTTATTTGGGAAAAAACTTAGGTGTTACTCTGCCCAAAACATACTTTAAATTTCGTCCAAGAACTCGGTCCATCCCCTCCATTGTTATCAGAGCCAAGTTGGCCAAGAAAGGTATGAGTAGGAGCTGTTAAGTCCCTATGATGTCCCTGGGAGGAGAGGTCAAAATTAGGTTGCTCTCAATATCATAAGTTCAAAGTTTGGCAGTTGATCTTCATCTTCCAATCATGTTCTTAATTTTATTCCTTTAAAATGGCTAACTGGTAAATCACAGATTAGACATTGGCAAGCCCGTAATTTTCTGTGGGATTAGTTTAGTGTAACACCCCAAAAATTAGTAGGTTAAACTAGAGCTAAACGTGAAGGTTAGAGTCAAGGAAAGAGGGCAAGGGCCAAGAAAGTGGTGTGTAGGCACTGCCCATCTACCAGGCCCACCACCATGGCATCAAGACCACGACCCTTGGTGTGGCCCATTGTGGGCAAGGCAGTTGCCTCCCCAAATCTGCCAAAAGCAAGTTCCTCTTCACGAGCCACTTCACGGCTCATGGTGAAGACCACAGCTCGTGGGAAGGCTCGTGGAGGGGAGTTAGTGTGTGAGGGTTGAGGGAAGGTGGCTTAGCCACTGCCTCAAGGCCCACGAGAGGGACCACGGCTCGTGGAGCCCTCCGTGAAGATGCCTTGAAACTATGGAGTTAAAGGCATAGTTTCCTAGACATTGCCTCAATGTCCACAAAGGGGACCACGGCTCGTGGGACCTCTCGTGGTCCCTGGGCAGGTCTATTGGGTAATTACGATTTTAATCCAACTTATGTGAAGTCGTTTTGCCTTAGTTTGGTACACCTATATAAGTCATTTCAAGTCAAAACGTGACCATTCAGGTCATATTTTCCCAAAACCCCTGAAAGCTCTCCTCTCAAATATTTTTCTCCCTAGAAGAAGAAGAAGAAGGAGGAGGAGGAGGAGGAGGAGGAGGAGGAGGAGAAGGAGAGGGAGGAAAAGAAGAAGAAGGAGGAGGAGGAGAAGAAGAAGAAGAAGAAAGAGAAGAAGAAGGAGGAGGAGGAGGAGGAGGAGGAGAAGGAGAAGGAGAAGGAGAAGAAGAAGCAGAAGCAGAAGCAGAAGAAGCAGAAGAAGCAGAAGAAGAAGAAGAAGAAGAAGAAGAAGCAGAAGAAGAAGGAGAAGGAGAAGAAGAAGAAGCAGAAGAAGAAGAAGAAGAAGGAGAAGAAGAAGGAGAAGAAGGAGGAGAAGAAGAAGAAGAAGAAGAAGAAGGAGAAGAAGGAGGAGGAGGAGGAGGAGGAGGAGAAGGAAGAGAAGAAGAAGGAGGAGAAGAAGAAAGATGAGAAGAAGAAAGAGGAGAAGAAGAAGGAGGAGGAGGAGGAAATTCATCTAGTATCAAGGTCAAGGTTCAATTCTTCCATTGAAGCTTAGAATTTGGCTTTGTTGTTAAGGTATGGTAGTTTTCATCCATGGATAGCTTTCAGTCCTCTCAAAATCTCCAATTTCAAAAGATAGAAATCCTCAATTGTTAGGGTTTGATTCCAAAGTCATGGGTTCCTTTCAAACTTGATTCTAAAGGTTGAATTATGTTATTATAAGAATGAATTTATGATTTCCTATGAGTTTTATGATGTATCATCCCCAAGAACCCATGAAATTCCCATATTTCTCAAAGTTGATGATATGATGTGGGTCTTTGTTGATGAAAGAGGAATGTTATGAATTAATGCATTAGGTGATAGAATCACATGAATTATAATGATATCCATGCCTAATTCTTGAATTCTAGATGTGTTTATTGAAAGTAAGTTTTGAACCTCAAGGAGGTAAAGTATGAGATTATGCATGTTTTATGAAGTTTATGTAAATGCTTTAAGAACACTTTGAGAGTGAAGTGTTAATGATTATGTTGTTGTTGTAGGCTGATTGAAAGGTTATTCTGATGAATTCATAATGAACATAATGTGAAAGGTTTTCTCACATAATGAAGATTCTAAGGTTGAAAGGCTTTCTCACTTAATTGAATCAAAGGCTAAAGAGCCATCATAAATAGATCATGGATGGTGATAGTTGCTCACGCATGGTCTAAAAGAGTTGAGTTAATGATGTACCTTGAATCGGTAGGCCAAGGGCACCCTTTCATGAGTAACTAAAAAGAGATATTCTAATGATGAACCTTGAATTGGTAGGCAAGGGCACCCTTTCATGAGTAATGATGTTAATAAAGAATTAACTACTCCGTGGGAAATTAATTCTTAGCACCGAGTGGATATTGTATGAGATGGAAGCTCTCCCGTAGTAAGGCCGGGTTTCTAGAAGCAATCTCTTGAGATAGAAGCTCTCCCGTAGTAAGGCCGGGTTTCTAGAAGCAATCTCTTGAGATAGAAGCTCTCCCGTAGATAATTCAGATTTCTAGTAACAATCTCCTTATCCCATAAACTACCTTCCCCCATAGGATATCTATCTAGTAAATCCACCTAAGCTAAAATTATTGGTTCTACCTTAGGAAAGTAGACCAACCCTTTTCGGTGTGGGAATCACCAGATTCCATTTTAAAGCTCACATGGTCTCATGTCGATTAAGGCTTATTTACCACAATAACAAGAAGTTTAATAATGAACTAAGGCATGCTTGAAGAAGTATACCGTAAGTGTTCAAAGGCTTTAAAGATGTTGCTAGTTTGCATTGAAGATGATGTTATGACTTATGTTTTCCAACTATCTCTATGATGATGTTTACACTTGGTAAATTGCATGCTTTCAAATGAAATGTCCCTTTTTGCATGTTTCAAGTGTTTTTATGCATGGCTACAATACTTAGTGCATGTTTATACTAACACCTATTGTTGCCTACATTTTTCCCAAGTGTAGGGTCCGGCACTAGAGGTGATCATACTTGTGGCTAGAGCTTGGATTTGATTGTTTCTGAGCTTGGTGAGTCCTCATGGTTCGAGGATGAATTTCATATATTTAGTTTCTTTCGTGTACTTTCCCTTTTGGACATGTTGTAAGGGTTAGGCCCTATTTCATTCACTATTGTAATATATGGCTATGATGAGACAAAGTGTCTAGACTTCCGCTTTCTTTTATGAAAAAGTTTTTGAGACTTGAAATGTGCTTTTGTCACGACCCGAGAGCACCCCCTAGTTGCAACATGGCGTAGTTGAACCCGAAGGGGTCGCATACAAGCCCTTAGCATATTCTTAACATAAGATAATAGAAAATATGGGAAAATTGAAAACTTTTACAATCGAAGTCCTATTCATAAAATCAAGCGGAAGTCTGTACTAGAACCTTTGTCTCAAACCATCTGTTTAAACTCATGAATAAAAGTCTTTGGGACGCAACCCATACAAAGTCTAAAAACATAAAGAAATGACATCAGGAAATAAAGGGTTCGTCCTCGAAACTATGAGGACTCACCAATTCTTCAATTCTTCTAAATCTTTGAAACTCTAGCCTCCAAAGCAACTCAAGCCTCCAACCCTACATTTGGTTAGAATATAGGCAATATGCATTAGTACAAAATGTACTAAGTATGAAAGCTAACACAACATCATAAGAGCATCTCAAATGGTTAGTCAACATAATACATAAGCATAAGAGACAATAACATAATCACAATATAATCATCATAGTCATAGCGTGGTCTCCAATATAAGCATCATATAAACACAAGTCACATAAGATATATTTAATGAGCATAGGAGATACATCATGTTCATGGCCTAGTCTTTACTTAGATTTCCATGGTTACATACTTCAACCTTATGTCCTTCATGTTACAAGAGAACTACTTCACAAGCCACCTCCAAGTATACTTGTGCAATGCTCGGATAGCATCACATACTACCATGCAAGCTAAGTACCTCTCTTTGGTCATTCTTGGGCATAGTCCACCTTCACATTCAAGACTTAGGTCTTCATGTCATTTAAACCTTAACCTATATACATGGTCAACTCTCTAAGCTTCTCTATGCCATAAGGGCACCATACTTCTAAGTAACTTCAAGACACACTCGTGCAATTCATGAAAGGCATCCCATGCTACCCTTCACACTAAGCATAGCCTTGAAGTCATCCTAGTCATATTCACCCTACTTTGGCCTCATTATTAGCTCAACTCTCATAACTAAGGGAATCTCTCACCTTTAGTCAACTATAACTAGAAAAGGCAACTCTAGCCTAATCCCAACTCAAGACTTCTCTTTAGTGACCCCAAGTCGTACTTGTGCAATGCATGCATAGCACCCCATAATACTATACATTTTAAGTACTACCTTTAGGTCCTCATTCTAACTCTTCTTTGTTTGGAACCTGGTTCCTCTCTTTAATTTTAGAACAATATGAGGTACTCTCTTAGCACATCTTAGTTCATTATTAGGTTGAACCCTATGAGATACTACTTTAAGCATGTCTAAGTTCCTTCTTCACATGAACCCTATGATATACTACCTTAAGCATGTCTAAGTCCACTATTACTCTTGAACACTATGAGGTGCTTCATTAAGTAAGTCTTAGTTCAATTATGCTTTAGAACACTATGAGATACTTCTCAAGCATGTCTTAGTTCATATGATACGGAGATTGCTACTAAGAACCTTAACTCAACTATGTGAAGGTTCACATCCCATGAGACCTAACTTTGGGAAAACCCACACTCTACTACTTAAGAGTTCCCCCTTTTTCTTGGATAGTCCTCACATCAACTAGGTGTGGCTCTCCTTTCTTCTTGGAGGCCGGACCCTATCTTGTGTGACACTCCATCTCATTGTCAATATCCACTTGGAGCCAACCATACACCCCAAGGTTTACTTGCTACGCCTTGCTTAACACTTACAACTTATGGAAGGATGTCCTTGACAACCAATCTATGTTCAAGTGATTCTATCACTTTCATCTTTCAAGAATTCATAATATAGACTAGGTGAGTATAGGCCTTTCACCACAATTCAGCATATTAGACTTCTAATTCTCTTTTAGACTTTACTCTCAAAGCCTTAGCAACACTAGGTAATCACATTAGCTTCACCCTAAAGCCCTAGATATTAGGATCACAACCATACTCTCAAGGTTTCTTTCTTAATCCCTTCTTTATACCTAGATTTCAAGGTAATTTGATCACATATTTCATTACTAGGTGATTCTAATCTTAATTGATCATAAAGGTTCAATTCTAACTTTACAAGTCAAGATCAACCATATACAATAGAGTCTAGTTCAATTCATGATTATATGATCCTAACATTGATCAATTACAACACACAACATTGAATTAGGAAGATCACATATGAACCTTCAACTTTGCCTCTAATGGCATAAACCCACAACGATCACATTCATCAATTTAGATTAGGGTTCATCATAGAAATCACATGAATTCATCATAATATCATCAAACAAATACAAGTCAATCATAATTGGATGCTACCTTTTGACTTAAGTCAACTCTTTCATGCCAAAAGTGTCCGAAATGGAAAAAAGAAGTCAAAATCACCCGATCACCTCGGGAAGCATGCCATCCAATCTATCACCCTACAAAAAGCTTTAAAGAAGCTACAGAAAAGAGAGAAACATTAAAAGCATATAAAATAGAAAAATGACCTCGAGGTTCATTAATATTGATTATTATTTCTAAATGTACTTGAAATAAACTAACAAATCACTTCGGTAAGCGTGCCATCCAATCCATCACCCTACAAAAGCTTTAAAGAAGCTACGGAAAAGAGAAAAACATTAAAAGCATACAAAAATAGAAAAATGACCTCGAGGTTCATTAATATTGATTATTATTTCAAAATTTACTTGAAATAAACTAAAAGACACTTATTTTAGGATGAAGCGGGGTATGAAATAGAATAAAATTAAATTTGATGTAACGATAATGAATTTACATACTTTTAGAAAGTATTATTATTCTTTTGATCTTATATTATTTGTTATCTTTACGAAAAATATTCGTCCTAATATTTTTTAATTTACAAAATCAAGATAAAAATTAATCATTTTTTCTTATATTAACGTAAATAAGATAGGTATTGTTATTCTTAAATGAAGTCTAATTTATTGAAGAATGTTAAGGAACAAATAATGAAGAATACCTTTTACTTATCATTTCTTAATATAGTTATATAAAAAAAGTGTGATCACTAATACTAGATAGGGGAAGGAAGTAATTTGAAAATCCCTTTTGAGATAATCAAATCACTATAGTTCTAATAAATAATATGTAGATGCATTTTCTTGAGTACTATGTATACACATAGGAAACTAGAAAAAATAAAAACAAACATAAAAAAGTAATGGTAAAAGTTGGTCTAATGAAGTATGTCAGACGAATATTATTTCTTACGTAAAACAAATAGAATTTAACAACCCCCACCCCCCATAATAAAAAATATGATATTTTATGTATAAACACGTGGATAGAAAGAATTTCAATACTCTTCTAACCATGCTATGTTTGGTATATACTATAGTAACAAATAAGTGGACACTCACTTGTGACTCATATTTGTATAATCTTTTGTTTAGTACTATATATTACATTACATCATTAAAAATATATAATAAAATTAAAGGGAAAAAATATTTATTTTTCTTGTTATATATTATTACCAGTGTCCCAAAGAATCAACGTGTTCCTGTTTAGGTAATTGTGACTGAATTGAGTTGGGGGAAAAAGGCAAAGGAAAAGGTTGATCTGTTGGAACAAATGAAGTTTGGGGAAGAAGGCCTGTAGGAGAATATACACTGTTGTATGAAAAAGTTGGATTCTGATCATGTTGTTGTGGTTGGTTCTGCTTTGGAACATTTAGCTTTTCACCTTCTAATTCTCTATATTTGTTAAGATATTGTTTAAGAGGGAGAACGTAATCTTCAAATCCGAGAATTGTGATGGCCCATATAATGTCATCACCATTGATTGTCTTTCTCTTCTCACGCTGGCATTTATCAGATGCTTCTCCAGTAACAAAGCTTATAAATTCTGATACACACTCTTGAACCGTTTCTTTTGCATCTTTGGAGATCTTTCCATTTCCTGGGATTACCTTCTTCATGATTCGACCCACATTAGCTATAGGAAGGAACCGATCTTGTTCTTTATTATTATTATTATTATTATTATTATTATTATTTGGAATGATTGACATTGTAGATAATGATGTTGAGGTCGCCATGGTACTACTTTCTGGACAATTTCCTCGCCTTTCATCCTCCATCTCTGCTACCTCTACCTTTTCTCACAAAAATTATATCATGTTTTTATATCATATAACATAAGTGGCATTACTAGCAAAAAGTTAGGCATCAAAATTGGAAAATCATAAGGTCCAAGATGAATTTCCAGTTGTGTAGACCCTCAGACTCGTTCTCACTTTTAAAAGTGATAATTAAAAATAGAAAATATTGTGTAATTTGAAAAAATAATTTGAATATTATTTAGTTAATTTTAATATACTTTTTTTCATCACAGCCTATTTTGGTACCTTATTTGTATTTTGACATTATTACGAACCCATATTATTTTTCATAGATTTATCGTTTTCATTCCACTTTAATTATTTTTATCCTCTCATTCTTGAATATTTTTAAGCCTTTCATACCATCAAATCTTATAAATTATGAAAAATCTATTGTTATCTTTGCTTCAAATGATCAAGTTTTTTGTCACGGCAAAAAATAAGACCATGATGGCGTCCACTACAACCAATGAGTGGACAAGCCGAAACCCAACACAGATGCAGAAGACACAATTTGAGTAATAACAATAATAATAAGAGCAAAACAAGAACTATATATATATAAGCAACACATGAATAAAAATAATAATACGCAGCTAGTTAACATAATAATAAAAGAGATCATTCAATAATAAAGCCACATCATTTCTTCTTGCAACACCATCACAAAAATGCATTTTCACCATGGGTATTATTCAAGACATAGATAATGTACACCATGATCCTCGAACATCAACAATAAAAACAAAAGCATTTTCAAACATTTGAAAACTCAAAAATATGAGGAAATGGGTAGAGAGACCAAATAAAATCAAAATCGTCTACTACCATAAAAACCAAAATACTATGATATTTTAAAATAAAACTTAAATAATAAAATAAAATAAAAAAGGGGAATAAAGGAACATGTGCCCTCAACCCCACCGAAAAAAAATCCTAGCAATGTCCCCAATGCTATCAAAAGTAAGTACGGGAGGAGAAATGAGAAAAATATCTCCATGACAGGCTATGCCTGTGAAGTACCCCAATCTTGAGGTTCAGAGGGGATGGTATCATCTCGGGCATTAGCACCCAGCAAAACTGAAATAGTAGGATGTGGGAGGAATAGTGGAGATAGTGGAAGTCTCTAGACGAAATCTCTCCATCATCATGTGCACTATAAACTCAACGATCTGATATAGCTCTATAAAGGTCTCAACTATCCTTTGTTCATCCTCTCTCATACACTCCTTCTCATCTATCTCCTCAGCATCATCATCACCACCAACCTCATCATCTCAGCTATCCTTTTCCTAAATCTTTTATTTAGTTACCAAAATTGCTTTCAATTTGATAATTTTGTACATTGTGTTTTAAGATTCAAACTTGTAGTTGTTTATCCTTTGTGTTTTGGATTGCAGACAATTTTTTTCTCTATGGGATTCGACCCCAACTCTTAGTTAGGTATTTTTATTGACGATGACCGCCTACTCTATGAACTTGTTTTGAGGTTAATTTGAGAGTTATCAATGCAAAAGGGTATTTTAATTTCATATATTCAGGCAAGGAAATTGATTACTAAAGGCTACATTAATCATATTATTAGGGTTCACGACGTTGTCCTAGAGCCACCGAGCTTAAAATATGTTCTGGTGGTTAATGAATTTCCTGATGTCTTTACAGATGATCTCCCTGGTATTCCTCCGGAACATGAGATTAAATTTTCTATTTATACATTACAAATATCCAACCAATATGAATTTCTCTGTATAGAATGACACCAAAAGAATTGAAGGAATGGAAGGAGTAACTAAAACACTTGTTAGATAAAAGCTTCATCAAGCTGAGTGCATCGTTGTGGGATTAACCTTTATTGTTTGTACGAAATAAAGATGGGCCATTGTGCATGCGTATAAACTATTGACAACTCAATAAGGTTACTAAAGAATAAATACCCACTGCCAAGGATTGATGACTTTTTTTACCAGCTACAAGGTGTCTAATGTTTCTCAAAGATTGATTTACATTCAGGGTACCTTCAGGTGCAGGTTTGAGAGAGTGATATTCCAAAGATAGACTTTAGGACCCGAAATGGCCATTTTTAGTTTATTGTTATGTCTTCCGGATTGACAAATTCCCCAACAATATTTATGGACATGATGAACAACATATTTAGTCTATTTTTAGACTTGTTTGTGATTGTGTTTTTTAATGATATCAGAGTCAAAGCATAAAGACCATCTCTAAGCTATTCTTGAGATATTCGTATGTCAAAAGTTGTATGCAAAGCTCTCAAAATGTTAGTCTAAGGACATATTGTATCTGATAGACATGTTGACTTGTAGAAGATTGAAGCTATGAAGACTTTGCTTAAACTCACGACCTTAATATAGTTTCATAGCTTGTTGAGGTTAGCAGGTTATTATAGGAGCTTCAGGGAGGGATTGTCTTAACTTCAACTCCGTTGACTAAGTTAACTTAGAAACCAACTAAGTTTTAGTGGAATACAACATGTGAACATAGCTTTCAAGAGCTAAACTGTCACGACCCAAGCCTAGCGCCTAGACGTGACATGGCGAATGAGGAACCCGAAGGAACCCCAAACAAGCCTCTCAAACTTGTCATCACACTTCATCAATCGCGGAAGTACATTCAACATTAATTAACGGGAAATAGGGACTAAGGCAAACCATTTCAAAATGACATCATAGAATAAGAGTCAAGCTCGTTTACAAAATACTTGTCCAACTCACACCTCTACATACATAGATAGGACGGGGGCCATGACATATTACCGGCTCCCCTCATAGTTAAAATACAATTGCAAGCTAAAGTCTCAAAACATAGGAGTAAGAAACATAACATAGCCCTCGAATTATTGAGGACTCACCAACAAACTCGGATAAGCGTCGTACTAGCCACGTGAATGGAGAGAAGGATCAAGAGTAGCTCCGGTCCCTACATGGTGACATCATGTAGGCAAAATATGCGTTAGTACTTGGAATGTACTAAGTATGCGGGGTGCAACACAACAATAAACAAGGACACAATCGAAATACAAGAAATAGTTTCATAGGCATTATGAATAACAATATGAGGATGCATGATCAAAGTGAAGTCAAAACATGTTTAAGTAAATCTATACTAATAGTAGATATCATATGTGTATGCATGATCCAACCAATCTATAACCCCAACTTAGGATGGGGGATGCCGTTCACACCCGGACACCCTGGTGGCAAGGTATAAACCCCTCACATGGTTGATGTTGGTCACACCCCAAGCATCCTAGGTGGTGAGATATAAACCTCTCACATGGTTGATGTTGGTCACACCCCAAACATCCTAGGTGGTGAGATATAAACCTCTCACATGGTTGTCCGGTTCTTTTCCCCCGGACCGGGCATGGTCATGCAACACTTTATATAGGAAATTCTCATTAGGCTCTAATGCAATCTCACGTATGGAATGAACATATACACAAGCTTAGTTTGTCATCAACACATCTTTGAAGTTCCATACATCTCATAACTCAAGCTTTAAAACATCAATTTATCAATTCTCCATAGTTGGACATTTTGTCAAACACCTTGAAGGCATGTAATGAAATCAAAGAGCATGGAAATTAGGGTAGTAATTATGCAACCAAAACAGTGAACAACCTACAACAACACCTTTACATTCATAACATGATCACATTATCTTCATTGGATTCTCATTCATATAATGTCATGATAACACTCCAATTTCTCATACTATGCCTTTAAGGCCATAAGCCTCACATACCAATACACCAACAATACACCATAAAATAAGCATGGGTAATGACATACTTCAACAATCTAAAGACCTTTAAACAAGTTTGATTCATATACATTCATTATCTAGCAACCACTTCATAAAGGCATAAACTAGGAATAGAGAGAAATCATGGGTTCATGGAGTATTTTCATCTTAAATCGTCAATACAACAACAATATAACCATAAAGTGCCATTAGAAACCTTTTAAAACCATTTGATGGAAGAACCCATGAGATTGAGTGAAAACCTAGATTTTTCATATTTTGAAGTAACTTTGGATTTGGCTCCTTGTATGGAAAATTAGACAAGGATCAAGACCCCCATACCTTTGCTATGATCTCCCACGAAAATTGATGAAGAAAGCCTTGAATCCAAAGCCCTAGCTCCCACTTCTTCTTCTTCTTAAATGGAGGATTGTAGAGAGGGAAATGTTTTTTTTTTTGGGATGGGAATTGGATTATGGTATCTAGGAATTAATATAAGTCCTTTGAAAAAAAGGGTCCAACACTTAGAAAAAAAAATAGGCGGGTGAACAGTAGATGAACAGTAAAATCAGCTACTGGAATTTGGATTTTCTGCCGGACAGACTTTACGAAAATGGGCATAACTTCTTCGTCCGAACTCCGAATAAGGTGAAACGAAGTGCGTTAGATAGCTAACTCAAAGGGCTTTCCATGGATATATTATTGGCCACCAAATAATTTGTGTGCTAGGAGATATGACCCTCCAAAGTAGACCCTCGAAAAAGGCTTCACTTGGAAATTTTGGATTTTGATACGGTTGCTCTAAAATTTGGGTTAGACCCATTTCCCACTCAATTTGACCCCCTAAACAAGAATATGAAGTCGGATTTTCGAAAAACGAAACGGATTTTGAGATATATGGAAATTACAATTATAGGTGTTTCCGAAGCACATTTTCGGGCATTTTTTTGGGGTCGTTTCATAAACAACAGATTAACTTATGCGCAAGTTATGATGTTGCCAGAGGGTTTGGAAGGCTATGTAGTGTATTGTGTGATGCTTCGGGCATCGAGTTTGGTTGTGTTCAATTGCAACATTGTAAGATGATTGCGTACACTTCTAGATAGCTAAAGAAGCATAACTACCCAACTAATGGTTTAGAGCTGGCTGTAGTTATTCATGCCATGATGCTTTTGAGGCATTACTTATATGGTGTGCATGTTGATGTCTATACATATTATAAAAACCTCCAGTATATTTTCAGTAAAACGTAGTTGAATCTATGACAATATCTATGGCTCGAGTTTCAGAAATATAATGACGTGGACATTATGTACCATCCTAGGAAGGCGAATGTAATAGAGCATGCCTGAAGTTGTAAATATATGGGTTGCTTATCGTATTTGAGAGTAGACAAGTGGGAGATAGCATGAGAGCTTCATCAACTAGCAAATTTGGTGGTTATGTTCTTAGATTCTTATGAAGGGATTACAATTCAAGACACATTTGTATCATCTGTTATTGTGGAAGTAAAGGCACAACAACACGAGGATCCCATCGTCGAGCAACTAAAGGGAAAAGATCAACATCAGAAGTCATTAGCCATCAATAGAGTAGAAGACAGAATCCTTAGATATGGACATCGATGGTGTGTTCCAAATGTTCCAAGTCTTCGACACCAGATTATTATAGAAGCACACTATTCTCGATATTTGATTCACCATGATTCTACAAAGATATATCATGATATTAAAGATACTAGGGGCCTGGGATGAAGAAAGATATAGTTGAGTTTGTAGCACAGTGTCCTAACTGTGAGTAGGTGAAGATCTAGCACCAAAAAACCAGTAGGCCGACTCAAGAGATACCTCTTCCATTATGGAAGTAAGAGGCAATAAATATGGACTTTGTTACAGGTTTTCCTCGCTTGTGGAGGAAGTTTGATTCTTTTTGGGTAATTATTGACATGCTAAAAAATCCTCCCATTTCTTACGGTGAGGACCAAGTTTTTAGCTGAGGATTATGTAGGGCTATTTATTAGAGATAATTTTCGATTGAATAGGGTCCATATATCGGTTATTTTAGACAGAGAGGCACAATTTACAACACATTTTTGGAAATAATCCCAGAAGGGTCTAGAGACGCAGATAAACCTTAGTACCATATGTCATCCTCAAGCTGATGGCCAAGTTGAGTGTATGATCCAGACTATCGAGTATATGTTAAGGGTGTGTCTGCTAGATTTTAAAGGAAATTAGAATGATCAATTGCCACTTATCGAGTTTTCTTATAATAATAGCTATCATTCTAGCATTGATATGGCGCTGTATGAGGCTTTATATTCAAGAAAATGAAGATCTCCTCTTGGCTGGTTCGTGGTTGGAGAATCAGAATTATTTAGACTAGACTTAGTATACCAGGACATAGAACATGTTAATTTAATTAGAGAGTGGTTGTTGACATCTTAGAGCCGTAAAAAATCATGCACGTATGTTAGGCGGTCGAACTTAGTGTTTTATGTTGATGATTGGATCTTTTTGAGAGTTTCACCTGTGAAGGGAGTTATGAAATTCGACAAAAAGGGCAAGTTGAGCCCTATGTACATTGGTCTTTATCGCATGTTGTGATGTACATGTCGGATTCCCTAAGAGCTAGATTTACATCAAAAGCTAGAAGCACTTCATCAACTTTTTTCATGTTTCTATGTCATGGAAGTGTATTGGAGATCCAACACGTATAATGCCGACAACCAAGTTCAAATTTCAAAGGAGCTATCTTATAAAGAAGTCCATGTTTCCATAGTAGATCATCGAATAAGAAGGTTGCAAAATTAGTATATAGCTTTTATAAAAGTGTTGTAGCGGAGCCTAAATGCTCAGGAGCTTACGTGTTAAGTTAAGGGAGACATGAAATTCAAATATCCTTATATGTCTGTTCCTTCAATGAGTAGACCAGCATTTTAGTATTCAAGGTATGTAACTTCTGTGAAATATGAGTTCTTTCATAGTTTCCTATGATGTCGTAAAAACCATTATCATTCGAGGAAAATGTCCCTAAGGGAGGGAGGATGTGACACCCCATCCCTTGGAACATTGAAATTAACTCATACTTTTGGAATAAGAGTAAGACTTATTAACACGTTATTTTTTATTTATTTTTCTTATGCAAAAGGTATTGGATTTCTGGAAATTCTGAAATTACATGTACACCAACTTCCGTGTTTGATCGGGCTACAAGTTGTGCATTTTTTTCCTAGAGAAATTACTATACAAAGATCAGCGCTAGGAGATGACAACAACAACTACTATGCCTTAGTCCCAAACACGAACCAAGAAAACGAAAAGATCAACACAAATAAATAACTAGATCCAACATCTACCTACATTACAACAGGTGTGTACTATATGGGTTTGCAAAGAAATGTTCCCTTGAAATTAACTTCGATTTCTTAAAATGGCTACCAATAAGACTACTCAAAATTGTTGGTGCTCCGCTTGGATTTGCCTGAGGAATCTTACGCGCAAAGATAACATTATCCAGGACCATCATGTTTAGCAAACTTCTGCAACTCTGAGGATTCAGAACATGCATGTGGCAGATAATATCACCCTCTTTTATTCCTGGATGTTGTATCACTATAGGAAGAACACGGCGTACAAGACCTTTGTAGACACGTTCATTTGTAGTACCATCACCATTTAGCCAAGGCAATATTGTCTTACACAAATGCAAACCAGTAGAGCGGAGATCATATGGTTCTTCTGGGTGATTTCTTGTGGGTGAACTAGCTTCAGTAGGCCGACAGCCTTTTGCCTCATTATTGGTTTGCTTTACACTTGAAGGTTCAACAACCACTTTAGGAAGATTAAGAATTATGACTTTGTGTACTTTATCAGAATTTTCACGTATTTCCTTCTGCAACTCCACATCTTTATGATTTTCTCCATTATGTGTAGCAGACTCCTCATCTGTTTTAGCCTCAGAATCTTCATAAGGAGATGATGTAGCATCTTCATGAATAGCAGCCACTGGAATCAAAAAGTACTTGGAACGATATAAAGAATCAACCACCTGAATAGAGTCGTAAGCATTGACCTTCAAAACACATCCAAATGCTTCTAGCATCTCAATGATAGCCTCAGAAAGCTTTTTATCTTGCATCTTTAGAATCCTCGATATATCTTTCATGCACAAACCTTGGTCACCAGCCACTTGGATAGCTGAATAAACAGATCTAAACATTTCTGAATTTACCAGAGAGTTCTGCTCCACACAAGAACCAAAGGAACAAACACGCTCAGCATAGGTCATCATTGCTTGCCATGGTGACTCGATCAGAGAAACAGTGGTATATGGGACCCCGCTATCATGAAGTTCATTTACTTGGTCATCTGAGTCGAATGAGACACTGCTAATATCAGTGGCTTGATGATCTTTAACAGATTGTGCACAAGTATAGTTATCACTGTCTTTGAGTTAATCCATAATTTTTATTCTTGAAAGTGTAGCATGCCTCAAGCACAACCTAATTCCTGGAAAACCTTTTGTCTGGCGTGAGCAAAGCCCACTATCACTAGCCATTGACGTTTTTATCTTTTTATACCTGTCACTGTCAGAAAATTCATTGTCATCATTCTTGCGTTTAGATGTCCGAGAGTCCTCAACCTCTTTAACACCTTCATCGGGTAGGCATGGTGCAATAGATAGTTCTCCTGAAGAAAGCAGAGCAAGAAGGTGGTAAACATCTCCACACTGCAAATCCGTTGTAAGATCCACCCCCTCAGCAATCAATTCCTTCTCTCTTTCACAAAGCCAGCTAGCAAACTTAGCAGCTCTTTTTCCGGTATCACTTGGGAATGGAGAAAATTCTATACAATTCAAGACGGTTTGAGAAAGGACAAAAGGACAATTGGAATGGCCCCCAATCAAAACTTTTTTCTCCCTGAGGTAGTTGAAAGCAGCAAAGAGATCATGCTCAGAATAGCGACTTAAAGTTTCACCAAGCAAGGTTGGCACAAGTGGAGACTTTGAGCTACAGAGAAAGATAAGCTTAAATAGCTCTGCAGCATTAGCAACTGCTGTTGATTCATATAATCGTTTACTGTTGGGGATGCCACCAATTGTGAGATTCACATACTTCTGAGGGATCCTATTTGAGCTTATTGGTGTACCAGAATCTTCAGTGTTTTCACTAAAATTATCAACATATTGGCCACAAGAAACTGGTAAAACTGACTGAGGACCACAAGAACCATATCTTTCATCAGTATTAACATCTAAGCTATTATCAAAGAAAGGCTGAACATCTTTCAAGGTCTCCGATTTGGATATATCATTTTGTAACGCAGAGCATCTTCCAGGACCAATTTTATATTGGCATCATCAAAGTTATCCTATGGATCTTGAGAGAAGAAGTTCGAGGTATTTTTAAGACAATAACACTGTGTTGCTTGATGATCCTCATGGTTCAATTTTTTATCTTTGGATTTCTCAAGGTAATCCACATAATGCTGACTAAGCACATTACACAGTCTCATAATAGAGTTTCTGAACTGTCAATTTGTTCCCAATAATGCCATTCTCCTTCTGCAGGCATCAGGCGGTGCTGGAAGATTATGAAGCTTTCCCCAGTCTACACGATTGAATTTTTCTCCAAGAGAAGCTCGGTGTCTTTCATATTCGATCACCAGTTGCCTATCTACATCATCTGTCCACCAGAACCTTCCCTTGCGTGTAGGCTTCACTCTTGACAAGGCAATTTTATCAAGAAAAGCACGTCCTACCCCATCATCTTCAGGTAATTCTGACTCTTCAGCAGCTACCACATCATCTCGAAGGTGATATCCCTCCAAGCTGAATGTTTGTGCAAATGAAGTAGACGGGAAAGAGCTTTGTTCCTCATTGACTATTTGGCTCAATGGCTGGGGCTGTGTCCAAACTCGGTACCAGCCTCCGCAGGCTTTGAAGATTTCCTTGTTACAGGTCTTTTCCTTTTCTTTGGAGATAATGTAGGTGTACCTTGATGTGGCTGAATTTTGCCCTTTCCAGCATCTGAAGCTCGATCAAAGCTAGTAAGTCATCGTTGTCGTTTATCATGAGACATGAAGGACCTCTCCAAAGTCAAATTCAGATCTTTAGCAATCTCCTTACATTCCTTGAATGAAAGTTTCCTCTGTGAGCCAATGGTTAATAACACGCTTAAGGAGTTCAGCCCGCTGATCAGCTGTCATAACTCTGACTGAGGCCCATGATCGGAAAAGAAATACCTCATTAACTGTGCAGCCAGGGAATGCATGCAAAGCGGCTTTACGATCACTAGCAGAATAGCAATACTCTAAAGTGTTCTAGTATTCCTCAATAGTGTTTATACTTGAAAGAACAAAATCATGTCTGATTTGAGGGTGAAGATCTGGAAAATGAATAGAATGAGATGAACCCACTAAGCAAACAGGTTCCCCGATGTAAGGTTTAAGCTCCAATACGTGAGTTAGAGTAGTATGAGGGATATTTGCAGTGTTTTCTAGATGTCCACCACATACAAGCCTAATCAACTTCAAACATCGCAAAATGTCAATCAATGATGATAGTCGGACCAGTCGCTCGGATATCCATCGGATGCTTGTACTCCAACAGAGGAATATCAGAAAGGCGAAACCAATTTTTACATTTCTCGATCGTATCCTCAAACTTTTGAGTAGAGCCAACAACTTGTAAGAATAGTTCAAGCGGCATGGCCTTAATAGCTGCATTTAAATCAATTAATTTAGATGTACTATGAGGATTTTTTAGGTCATGACCATCTTTAAAATATGACAAAACATCTTCACAACCAGGCAAACTGTTCATATTCCCATAGATAAATGTGAAAAATCTTTGTCCGACCCATCTTGGCCAGTACAAATCCATTTGTACGCATAGCTTCAGCTCGCTCAGCTTGGTTCAATTTTGTGCTATGATGTGTCCTGGTGAGATCATTCAGTTGAGGAAATGGCTCTCCCTTTTTCAATTCAGAAGAGGCTTGAGTGCGGATGTATGTTTCAAAGACCTGAATCTCCCACGAATCTGTTCAGCAGATACGCTAGAAACTGAAGGGTGTAAAACAACATGTATCTTACGACTGTGGTTACAATTTGTTAAAACAGGGACATAAATAACGATAAGTTTACAATGTCCTCCTTGCAAGAGCTTATTCAGACAACGATCTAAGGTCTTTCTGTTTGTCTCTGTCGTCTTCTCCTTCTCAAGATCCTAAAGCCGTATGTACAGCTCTGATTTGACCAGGAATTTCTCCTCCTGTAGAAATTTAAGTATCCACTACTCCCTCTTTGCACTGGTTGCTTCCAATGTGAGACAGGGATACCACAGATAAGATCAGCGTCTTGGAGGCATCGGCACAGCAAGAGCCAGTGCATCTTCTGGCGCAACATATGATGCTGATGCACTCACTATCTGCAACTTTGCATCATAAGTGGTATTGCTTACCTAAGAAATGATGTTTTATTACAATGCACAAAGTCTTATGTTAAGTGTTAAATTCAAGAAAGTTGCTAAATAAAAGTCGGCAAAGGTTATTGTAAATGTTGTTATGGAATTCTCTAAAAAAATTTGCCAAACTTATCTGAAACTTTATCCTTGTATATAAAGATTAGAACTCCTATTACCTATCATATCGAATGTATACGAGTCTAGTTTCCAACACACTAAAATATTTGTCCATAAGACTTCAGAATAGAGAGTTATGCGCGATTTCGTCAGACTGCACAAGAAGGCAACTCAAAGTGGGCCCTCTAACTTTAAGTTTTTGGTCATTATAAAAGACCACTATCTTCGTCATTTATTCATAAAAAAAATAACTAAAAACTCAGAAAAAAATGATAAATATACCTTCCAATACTGCTTGGATGTTTAACAGAAGTTGCTCTACATCGCAAGCTCATCGTTGTGGGATCCTTTTCTTGTCGATTTAGGCTCAGTTTCGTGTTGATACCTGGTGGCAGAATCTTAATATTATTATTTCAGACATTTTTGTTGAGGTAATCATATTTTAAGGATCTTCCCTTATAATTCCATGTCTAGTATCATTTTTATAGATTTTTGAGCCACATGGTGGTGTTTTTGATATTGTGGTTGTGGGCAGGCCCTTCGTCGTAGTTTGCTTGGCTGTTATGATTGGGTAGTGATGGTGTTAAAGTAACAGAGGTAATGGGTTGGGGGGTTTGGTGTGATTCTTATTAGAGTCACGTACGATAGTTGTTGGCTGGAATAGAATGAAGTATGACTAATTGTGTTGCCTCGAGAGCTTGTCGCACCTTTGAGATGTTGTTGGAATATATTCAATGGAATTAGCTGCTGATTATTGGTGTTATTTGCCTCATTTTTTTTTGTTTTAACTTTGCTGGTCACGAGTGTGGCAATAGCGCCTTATTGATTAGTCATGGCTCATTCTTACAGCCTCGCTTATTTTTGCATTGTTGTATTACTTTTTGTTGGCTAAACTTCATAGAGACAACTTTTGGGATTTGGTTGAAAGGTATGTTAAGGATATTATTTTTCTTCTTGCATGATCCTAATGGCCTAAGATTTTTATGGCCGGTGTATTGTAATTATTTTACATGTAGCATTGTTCTATTGAGTTGGTTACGACCATATGATATAATGTCTGTCGGCGACATTCTTCTCCTTGCTTAGTGGACTAGAAAAGCATTTTATGATTGTGTTTTGATTTATTATGATTACTTGTTATTTTTGTGATATTTTATAGTCTCCCTGCAACCTATGATCTTGTATTTGCCTCAACAGACATAGATACTACGGGGATCTTAAGAACACATATTGATTTTTATACCATGCCTATGAGCCGGGTAGACCAAGCCTATGGATCGGGTAGACCGCATGCCTACGGGCTAGGTAGGTTATACCTATCGGGCATCATATATGTATTGTACCATTGATGGCACATGAACATTCATAAAGTTCAAATAATATTATAATTGGGATCAAGGCAAAGGGGCCTAATAAGGGTATTTAACGATTGGTTGTGTTTGTTCGGACTTATATTGATTGTGTGTTTTTAGTACCTATCAGCCCTATGGGGGCCTTGTCATTTTATTGCTTGTTATGTCTTTATATTTTATTATTGAAGGGAGATAATGTATTGTACTTGAGTTTCACCCTACTCTTTTCATTCATCACTTATACTTTTATTTCAGCTTTGAGCTTACCTTAAATGCTCAATACATTATTTTTATCGAAGCACCTTGTAGGGGGCGTTGTATTCATGCCTACAGGTCTTGAGTTATGACTAGGCACACCTTACGAGTAGCACAGTCGTCTGTCCATTTGATTGGTTGACTTCTTTCTTTCAAAGGTTGCTAGAGTTCTAGAGGTTTGGTTGTTTTGCTCTGTTTAGATTTTAGGTTGGCTAGGGCTTTGTCTTGTCCAGGTATTATATTCACAGAGGCTTGCAAACTAGTTTGTTGGGTTTTATAGACACGTTATTGGCCATGTGGGACTTGATTTTTGGTTGGCTGATGTTTTATAGCTACTTGACATATTTGGTTGGTTATGTACCTATTTTTATCTTTTGTATAGAGATCATGGTGGCTTTGACGGCCCACATAGTGTTAATTCTTTCTAAGATATCATGGTTGCTTCAACCGCCAAAATAGGTTTCTGTTGTGCTGGTTATTGCTTGATATAAACTATTGGGAGTAGTTGTTTTCTTTGAATACATGTTGACAAGAGCCAAGATATAATTGTTTGTTTTCTTGATTGTGTGTTGCTGTCATGCACCATTAGTAAGTGGTTTATCAGGATCGGCTCAGGCCTATGTTTTGACATTATGTGCCAGTTGCACCCCTTGAGTTTGGGGCAAGACACTATGAATGGGAGAGAGGTGTGCTATTGTCGAGCTCTCATTAGCATATCCTCCTCGATAATTGCACATGCATGTTTTCTATGTACGGTCAATAATGATGCCTGCTAAGATGACATTAGGATGCATGCCAATGAACTCATTCTTGGATGGCATGAGGTTACTGCTAATTAACCCAAACTAATAGCGGGAGGTGATGTTCATGTTCTTGTTTTTTATCTTCACTTTGTCAGTCATCCATAGAGGAGCAATATCATATATGAGGGGCGGCAGCCACCCCTTGAGTGCATCAAAGCCTTGCTTCATCCAGAGCTTGTATAAGTCGGCCCTGTTGCCATTTGTGACCAGGATATCCCTAATGGGACTTGTGTGACACTACACCATTTTCTCTTGGACCTCAACCTCCTCCGAGGGTTTCCATACAACTCCCTTTCTTTTCTTGAGCAAATCCTTTGCATAAGCCGTGTAGAATTCCCTAATCCAAGATGAGACATGCAAGGGTCGAGCTTTTGTGAATCGCTCAAACCTGTGGAATTTAATTTTATACCAGATGGTAGGGTAGTCACTAATCACCTCATCAGTTGACAGTCGCCTCTCTTCAAGAATTATTCGTTCTCCTTCAGCTTTTGAGCCTATTGACGGATCTTTGAGCTATGATAGGGTGTACTCGGGAGGCATGTGAATGTGAGGTTTGTGGCACTTTGGATCAGATGTTCATCTTTTTCTTTGCCACAACCTTCTTTTCGGCCTCGATCAAATGTGTGTAGGAGCGCAAAGTGTTTTCTTATTGAGGAGCCTTAGAGGGCTCATTTCTTTTTCGAAACTGTCCGAAAAATAAAAAAAAATTAACTTTTCCTCGTAATTGTACGAAACATATAAAAATCAAGAAAAGAACATCAAACATCTCAAAAAATTCTCAGACCTTAAAAAATCGAAAAAAAAATATACTTTTTCGTAATTGATCGGAAAATAACAAAAAATTTATTTTTTGCTCAAAAATGTCCGAAAGATATAAAAGTCAAGAAAAGTACATCAAAACACCTCAACAAATTCTCAAACTACACCAATGACTTGGAATATTGAAACAAAAAAATGATCAAAATTTTACTCTTTTTCGTAACTGTCCGAAAAATAACAAAAAAATTATTTTTCCTCATAAATGTACAAACATATAAAAATCAAGAAAAGTACATCAAAACACCTCAAAAAATTCTCAAACTACACCAATGACCTTAGAATATTGAAACAAAAAAATGACCAAAATTTAACTATTTTTCATAACTGTATGAAAAATAACAACAAATTAATTTTGTCCACATAAATGTGCGAAATATATACAAATCAAGAAAAGTACATCAAAAAATTCTCAAACTGTACCAATGACCTTAGAATATCAAAACAAAAAAATAATCAAAATTTTACTCTTTTTCATAAATGTCCGAAAAATAACAAAAAAAAATACCTCGTAAATGTACGAAACCTATAAAAATCAAGAAAAGTACATCAAAACACCTCAAAAAACTCTCAAACTACACCAATGACCATAGAGTATCCAAAACAAAAAAATGATCAAAGTTTTACTCTTTTTCATTACTGTCTGAAAAATAACAAAAAATTTAATTTTGCCTCGTAAATGTATGTTACACATAAAAATTAAGAAAACAACATCATAACACCTCGAAAAATTCTCAAACTGCACCAATAACCTTAGAAATATCGAAAAAAAAGTTATCAAAATTTTACACTTTTTTGTAATTGTCCAAGAAATAACTAAACAATTATTTTTTCCTCGTAAATGTATGGAACATATAAAAATCAACAAAAGGACATCAAAACACCTCAAAAAACTCTCATACTACACAATGACCTTAGAATATCGAAACAAAAAATGATCAAAATTTAACTCTTTTTCGTAACTGTCCAAGAAATAACTAAAAATTTATTTTTTCCTCGTAAATGTACGAAACATATAAAAATCAACAAAAGTACATCAAAACACCTCAAAAAACTCTCAAACTACACCAATAACCTTAGAATATTGAAACAAAAAAATATCAAAGTTTTATTCTTTTTCATTACTGTCCGAAAAATAACAAAAGAAAAAAAAAATTACTCGTAAATATACGAAACACATAAAAATCAAGAAAATAACATCAAAACATCTCAAATAATTTTCAAATTGTCCGAAAAATAACAAAAAAATTAATTTTTCCTCGTAAATGTACGAAACATATAAAAATAAAGAAAAGTACATCAAAACACCTCAAAAAATTCTCAAACTTAACCAATGACCTTAGAATATCGAATCAAAAAAATGTTCAAAAATTTACTACATCTAGTAACTGTTCTAAAAATAATTAAAAATTTACTTTTTCCTCGTAAATGTACGAAACATATAAAAATCATAAAAAGTAGATTAAAACACCTCAAAAAATTCTCAAACTGCACCAATGACTTTTGAATCGAAACAAAATGATCAAAATTTTACACTTCTTTGTAACTGTCCGAAAAATAACAAAAAGTTTAATTTTTCCTCATAAATGTAAGAAACATATAAAAATTAAGAAAAGTACATCAAAACACCTCAAGAAAATCTCAAACTGCACCAATGACTTTAGAATATCGAAACAAAAAATGATCAAAATTTTACTCTTTTTCGTAAATGTCCAAAAAATAACAAAAAATTTAATTTTTCCTCGTAAATATCCGAAAGATATAAGAATCAAGATAAGTACATCAAAACACCTCAAAAAATTCTCAAACAGCCCAAATGACCTTAGAATATCGAGAAAAAATAATCAACATTTTACTCTTTTTCGTAATGTCCGAATAATAACAGAAAATTTATTTTTTCCTCATTAAAGATACAAAAATCAAGAAAAATAAGTCAAAACACCTCAAAAAATTATCAAACTGTAGCAATAACCTTCGAATATCGAAACAAAAATATGATCAAAATTTTACTCTTTTTCGTAACTGCCTGAAAAATAACAAAAATCTTATTTTTTCCTCGTAAATGTAAGAAACATATAAACATCATGAAAAGTACACCAAAACACCTCAAAAATTCTCAAACTGCACCACTGACCTTAGAATATCAAAACAAAAGAATGACCAATATTTTATTCTTTTTTGTAGCTGTCCGAATAATTAAAAAAATAAAAATTACATCGTAAATGTCGGAAAGATATAAAAATCAAGAAAGTACATTAAAACACTTCAAAAAATTCTCACACTACACCAATGAGCTTAGAATATCGAAAAAAATGATCTAAATTTTACTCTTTTTCGTAATTATCCGAAAAATAACAAAAAAATTATTTTTTCCTCGTTAATGTCCAAAAGATATAAAAATCAAGAAAAGTACATCAAAACACCTCAAAACAATTGTCAAACTGCACCGATGACCTTAGAAATATCGAAACAAAGGAATGATCAAAATTTTAGTCTTTTTCATAACTGTCCGAAAAATAACAAAAAAAATAATTTTTCCTCCTAAATGTCCAAAAGATATAAAAAACAAGAAAAGTACATAAAAACACCTCAAAAAATTCTCAAACTGCACAAATGACATTAGAATATAGAAACAAAGAAATGATCAAAATTTTACACTTTTTCTTAACTATCCAAAAAATTACAAAAAAATTAATTTTTCCTCGTAAATGTACGAAACATATAAAAATCAAGAAAACAACATCAAAACACCTCAAAAAATTCTCAAACTGCACCAATGACCTTAGAATATCGAAACAAAAAATGATTAAGGTTTTACTCTTTTTCGTAACTGACCGAAAAATAACAAAAAATTTGATTTTTCCTCGTAAATGTACGAAACATATAAAAATCAAGAAAAAGAACATCAAAACACCTCAAAAAATAATTAAACTGCACCAATGACCTTAGAATATCGAAAAAAATATTAAAATTTTACAATTTTTCGTATTTGTCCGAAAAATAACAAAAAATTATTTTTTTCTCATAAATGTCTGAAAGATATAAAAATGAAGAAAAGTACATCAAAACACCTCAAAATATTCTCAAACTGCACAAATGACCTTAGAATATCGAAACAAAAAAATGATCAAATTTTACACTTTTTCGTAACAGTCAGAAAAATAACAAAAAACTTAATGTAACCTCATAAATGTATGAAACATATAAAAATCAAGAAAATTACATCAAAACACCAAAAAAAATCTCAAACTGCACCAATGACCTTAGTATATCGAAACCAAAAAATGGTCAAATTTTACTCTTTTTCATTACTTTCCGAAAAATAACAAAAAAATTAATTTTTCCTCATAAATGTCCAAAAGATATAAAAATCAAGAAAGTACATCAAAACACTTCAAAAAAATTCTCAAAATTCAACAATGACCTTAGGATATCGAAAAAAAGATGATCAAAATTTTACTCTTTTTCGTTACTGCACGAAAAATAACTAAATATTTAATTTTTCCTCGTAGATATACGAAACCTACAAATATCAAGTAAAGTACATCAAAACATCTTAAAAAATTCTCTAACCTCACCAATGACCTTAGAATAGCGAAAAAATGATCAAATTTTTTACTCTTTTTCGTAACTTTCCAATAAATCACAAAAAAATTACTATTTGCTTGAAAATGTTCGAAAGATATAAAAATCAAGAAAAGTACATCAAAACACCTCAACAAATTCTCAAACTACACCAATGACCTTAGAATATTGAAAAAAAAAAATGATCAAAATTATACTCTTTTTCCTAACTGTCCAAAAATTAATTAAAAAAATTATTTTCCTCGTAAATGTACGAAAAATATAAAAATCAAGAAAAGTATATCAAAACACCTCAAAAAATTCTCAAACTGCACCAATGTCCTTAGAATATCGAAAAAATTATAAAATAATTTACTCTTTTTCGTAACTGACCAAAAAATAACAAAAATATTAAATTTTGCTCGAAAATAACCTAAAGAAATAAAAATCAAGAAAAGTACATCAAAACACCTCAAAATATTCTCAAACTGCACCAATGACCTTTGAATATCATGAAAAAATGATCAAAATTTACTCTTATTTAACACTGTCCGAAAAATAAGAAAAAAATTATTTTTTCCTCGTAAATGTACGAAACATATAAAAATCTAGAAGAGTACATCAAATTACCTCAAAAAACTCTCAAAATTCCCCAATGACCTTAAAATATTGAATAAAAAAATGATCATAGTTTACACTTTTTCGTAATTGTCTGAAAAATAACAAAAAAATTAACTTTTCCTCGTAAATGTCTGAATGATCTAAAAATCAAGAAAAGTATATCAAAGCACCTCAAAAATTTCTCAAACTGCTTTAATGACCTTAGAATATCGAAACAAAAAAATGATTAAAAGTTTACTCTTTTTCGTTACTGTTTGAAAAAATAACAAAAAAAATATTTTTTCCTCGTAAATGTAAGAAACATATAAATATCAAGAAAAGTACATCAAAACACCTCAAAATATACTCAAACTACACCAATAACCTTAGAATATCGAAAAAGAATGATCAAAATTTTACTCTTTTCCGTATTTTTCAAAAAATAACAAAAAAAAATATTTTTTCCTCGTAATTTTCTGAAAGATATAAAAATCAAGAAAAGTACATCAAAACACATCAAAAAATTATCAAACAGCACCAATGACCTTAAAATATCGAAAAAAAAATGATCAAAATTTTACACTGTTTCATTATTGTCCAAACAATAATAAAATAATAATCATTTTCCTCGTAAATGTCCGAAAGATATAAAATAAAAAGTACATTAAAAAATTCTCAAACTGCACCAATGACCTTCGAATATCGAAACGAAAAAATGATCAAAATTTAACAATTTTTTGTAACTGTCCAAAAAATAATAAAAAAATTATTTTTCCCAGTAAATGTCTGAAAATATAAAAATTAATAAATGTACATCAAAACGCCAGAAAAAAATCTCAAACTTCACCAATGACCTTATAATATCGAAACAAATAATTATAAAAATTTAACTTTTTCGTAACTATGTGAAAGATAACAAGAAAATAATTTTTCCTTACTTTGTGAAAAATAACAAAAAAGGTACATCAAAACACCTCAAAAAATTCTCAAACTACACCAATGACCTTAAAATATCGAAACAAAAAAATGATCAAAATTTATTTTTTTCTTAATTGTACGAAAAATAACAAAAAATTTAATTCTTCCTCGTAAATGTCCGAAAGATATAAAAATCAATAAAAGTACATCAAAACACCTCAAATAATTCTCAAACTACACCAATGACCTTAGAATATCGAAATCAAAAAAATGATCAAAATTTTTCTCTCTTTCGTTACTCTCCGAAAAATAAACAAAACATGAATTTTTCTTCGTAAATGTACGAAACAAATAAAAATCAAGAAAAGTACATCAAAATACCTCAAAATTCTCAAACTACACCAATTACCTTATAATATCAAAAAAAAATGATCAAAATTTTAATCTTTTCGTAACTGTCCAAAAAATTAAATTTTTCATCGTAAATGTACGAAACATATATAAAAATCAAGAAAAATATTTCAAAACACCTCAAAAAATTCACAAACTACACCAATGACCATAGAATATCGAAACAAAAAAATGCTCAAAATTTTATTCTTTTTCGTAATTGTCCGAAAATAACAAAAAAATATTTTTTTCTCGTAAATGTCCGAAAGATATAAAAATTCAGAAAAGTTCATCAAAAGACCACAAAAAATTCTCAAACTGCACAAATGACCTTAGAATATCGAAACAAAAAAAATGATCAATTTGTTTCTCTTTTTTGTTACTTTTCGAAAAATAACAAAAAAATAATTTTTTCCTCGTAAATTTATTAAACATATAAAAATATTTTGTGGTCAAGAAAATTACGTTAAAACACATAAAAATATTCTCAAACTACACCAATTACCTTGGAATATCAAAACAAAAAAATGATCAAACTTTTACTCTTTTTCGTAATTATCTGAAAAATAACAAAAAATTTAAGTTTTCCTCGTAAATGTACGAAACATTTAAAAATCATGAAAAGTACATAAAAATACATCAAAAAAATGATCAAAATTTTACTCTTTTTCGTAACTGTCCCAAAAATAAAAAAAAATTAATTTTCCTCTTAAATGTTTGAAACATATAAAAATCAAGAAAAATAAATAAAAATACCTCGAAACATTCTCAAACTTCACCAATGACCTTAGAATATCGAAACAAAAAAATGATCAAAATTTTACGATTATTCGTAATTGTCAGAAAAATAAAAAAAATTAATTTTTCCTTGTAAATATTCAAAAATCTAAAACTCAAGAAAAGTACATCAAAACACCTCAAAAAATTCTCCAACTGCACAAATGACCTTATAATTTTGAAATAAAAAATGATCAAAATTTTACTCTTTTTCTTAAAAGTCCGAAAAATAATATAACATTTAAATTATCCTTGTAAATGTATGAAACAAATAAAAATCAAGAAAAGTTCATCAAAATACATCAAAAAATTTAGGATCTGCATCAATGACTTTAGTATCGAAAAAATATGATCAAATTTTTACTCTTTTTTGTAACTGTCAGAAAAATAACAAAAATAATATTTTTTTCTAGTAAATGTATGAAACATATAAAAATCAAGAAAAGTACATCAAAATACCTCAAAAATTCTCAAACTACACAAATGACCTTAGAATATCGAAACAAAACAATGATTAAAATTTTAATCTTTATGGTAACTCTCTGGAAAATAACAAAAAAATTATTTTTTCCTCATAAATGTCCGGAAGAAATAAAAATCAATAAAAGTACATGAAAACACCTCAAATAATTATCAAACTGCACCAATGACATTAGAATATCGAAATAAAAAAATGATTAAAATTTTACTCTTTTTTTTTACTGTCCGAAAAATAACAAAAAAATTAATTTTTCCTCATAAATTTATGAAACATATAAAAATCAAGAATAGTACATCAAAACATCTCAAAAACCTCTCAAACAGCACCAATAACCTTAAAATATCAAAAACAAAAGAATGACCAAAATTTTACTCTTTTTCGTATCTATTCAAAAAATAACAAAAAATAAATACTTTTTCCTTGTAAATGAACGCAATATATTAATATCAAGAAAAATACATCGAAACACCTCAAAAAATTCTCAAACTGCACCAATAACCTTAGAATATCGAAACAAAAAAATGATCAAAATTTTACTCTTTTACGTAACTATCCAAAAAATAACAAAAATAATAATTTTTCCTCGTAAATGTAAGAAACATATAAAAATCAAGAAAAGTACATCAAAACACCTCAAATAATTCTAAAACTACACTAATGACATTAGAATATCAAAATAAAAAATTATCAAAATTTAAGTCTTCTTCGCAACTGTCTAAAAAAAAATAACAAAAAATTTAAGTTTTACTCGTTAATGATCGAAAGATATAAAAATCAAGAAAAGTACATCAAAACACCATAAAAAAATGTCAAACTGCACCAATTACCTTAGAATATCGAAACAAAAAAAATATAATCTAAATTTTACTCTTTTTCTTAATTGTCCAAAAATAACAAAACATTAAATTTTACCTTGTAAATGTAAAAAATATATAAAAATAAGGAAAAGTACATCAAAACACCTCAAAAAAATCACTAACTGCACCAATGACCTTAGAATAACAAAACAAAAAAATGATCAATATTTTACTCTTTTTCGTAAGTGTACAAAAAATAACAAAAAAAATTATTTTTTCCTCGTAAATGTACGAAACATATAAAAATTAGGAAAAGTACATCAAAACACCTCAAATAATTCTCAAACTACACCAATTACAATATCGAAACAAAAAAAATATTTAAATTTTATACTTTTTTGTAACTGTCCGAAAAATAATAAAAAATATTATTTTTCCTCGTAAATGTACGAAACATATAAAAATCAAGAAAAGTACATCAAAACACCTTAAAAAATTATCAAATTGCACCAATGACCATAGAATATCAAAAAAAAAAATAATCTAAATTTTACTCTTTTTCATAATTGTCCAAAAATAACAAAACATTAAATTTTTCCTTGTAAATGTAAAATATATATAAAAATAAGGAAAAGTACATCAAAACACCTCAAAAAATTCTCAAACTAAAACAATGACCTTAGAATTTTGAAAACAAAAAATGATCAAAATTTTACTCATTTTCGTAATTGTCCAAAAAATAACAAAAAAAATTATTTTTTCCTCGTAAATGTATAAAACATATAAAAATCAAGAAAAGTATATCAAAACACCTCAAATAATTTTCAAACTACACCAATGACCTTAAAATATCGAAATAAAAAAATGATCAAAATTTTATTCTTTTTCGTAACTGTCCAAAAAATAACAAAAAAATATTTTTTCCTCGTAAATGTACGAAACATATGAAAATCAAGAAAAGTACATCAAAACACCTCAACAAATTCTCAAACTGCACCAATAACCTTAGTATATTGAAACAAAAAAATGATCTAAATTTTACTCTTTTTCGTAACTATCCGAAAAATAACAAAAAAATCTTATTTTTCCTCGTAAATGTACGAAATATATATAAAAATCAAGCAAAGTACATCAAAACATTTCAAAAAATGTTCTAACCAAAACAATGACCTTAGAATATCGAAACAAAAAATGATCAAAATTTTACTCATTTTCGTAATTGTTCAAAAAATAACAAAAAAAATTAATTTTTTCCTTGTAAATGTACAAAACATATTAAAATCAAGAAAAGTACATCAAAATACCTCAACAAATTCTCAAACTGCACCAATAACCTTAGTATATTGAAACAAAAAAATGATCTAAATTTTACTCTTTTTCGTAACTATCCAAAAAATAACAAAAAAATCTTATTTTTCCTCGTAAATGTACGAAATATATAAAAATCAAGCAAAGTACATCAAAACATTTCAAAAAATGTTCTAACCAAAACAATGACCTTAGAATATCGAAACAAAAAATGATCAAAATTTTACTCATTTTCGTAATTGTTCAAAAAATAACAAAAAAAATTAATTTTTTCCTTGTAAATGTACAAAACATATTAAAATCAAGAAAAGTACATCAAAACACCTCAAATAATTCTCAAACTGCACCAATGACCTTAAAATACCAAAACAAAAAAAATGATCAAAGTTTTACTTTTTTATGTAAGTGTCTGAAAAATAACAAAAAAATTAATTTTCATCGTAAATGTACGAAACATATAAAAATTAAGAAAAGTACATTAAAAGACCTCAAAAAATACTCAAATTGCACCAATGACCATAAAATATAAAAAAAATTATCGAAATTTTTACTCTTTTTCGTAACTGTCTGAAAAATAACAAAAAATTTAATTTTTTCTCGTAAATGTTTGAAAGAGATAAAAATCAAGAAAAGTACATCAAAATACTTCAAAAAATTCTCAAACTGCACCAACGACCTAAGAATATCGAAAAAAATGATCTAAATTTTACTCTTTTTTGTAACTGTTCAAAAATAAAAAATAAAAAAATTAATTCTTCCTTGTAAATGTACGAAACGTATAAAAATTAAGAAAAGTACATCAAAACGCCTCAAAAAATCTCAAACTACACCAATGACCTTAGAATATCGAAACAGAAAAATGATCAAAATTTTATTCTTTTTCATAATTGTCCGAAAAATAACAAAAAATTTAATTTTTCCTTGAAAATGTCCAAAAGATATAAAAATCTTGAAAAGTACATCAAAACACCTCAAAAAATTATTAAACTACACCAATGACCTTAGAATATCGAAACAAAAAAATATTCAAAATTTTACTCTTTTACGTTAATGTCCAAATATTAACAAAAACTTTATTTTTTCCTCGTAAATGTACGAAACATATAAAAAATAAAGAAAAGTACATCAAAACACCTCAAAAAAATCTCAAACTGCACCAATGACCTTAGAATATCGAAATTAAAAAATGATCAAAATTTTATTCTTTTTCGTAACTGTCCAAAAAATTATTTTTTACTCGTAAATGTCTGAAAGATAAAAAAATCAAGAAAAGTACATCAAAACACCTCAAAAAATATAACGACCTGAACCGTCGTTATTTAGGAAAAAGCAAAAAAAAATTGGGAAATTACTGAGCCACTGTCCCGCTAGGGCGGGCCAGACTCTGCTATGGCGACGGTGCCACGTCGGGGTAATCTGGCACCAGATCGGGATAGGTGAGATAGAATGTAAATAACGCGAAATCTTATTTCCTCAGTCTTTCTAAAATACCTAATTTAGACGTAAACCCCCTAGAAACCCCCAAAAAGCTGTTCTATGCTTGGGAAGGAAGGAAAAGGAGATTTATAGCATAAGGAGCATAGTGGATGGCGGATTTCTAGTCAAGATCACTGTCACGAAGTCTAGAAACAAGAATCAAAGCCAAAAACTCCGTGCAGCCGCTTGGCGCCCAGGTAGGCTAGGTTTTACTAATTGAGTAGTTATAAATTTGTGCTCAGTGCGTAATATAATGTAAATAAATGGTAGGATTTATGCCTAGGACTTCGTGCACTGAACAAAAGATGACTTAATCATAATAAGAAGCCTTAGGTGATGAACTAGGGCTAAGTTGGTCGAATTATTGTTAAGTGATCTAGGTCAATGAATACTTCATTGTGATGGTTGTAACTTCATGATTTTATGGTATATGTTGTTCTTGCTTCATTATAATATAGGTATGTATGCAATGCTGCATTATTGATCACACTATTTGTAATGAGATAGATGAATGATGAATGCCATGAATCATGACTTGGTTATATGATTATGTGAATGTACTTGTGATTGTGATTGTGGCTTGTTGAATGGATCGGGTGTTATGTTCCGACACACTAACTTGGATCGATTGTCACTTTTCGGCATAAAATATGGGATCGGCTGCCACGTTCTGACATAAAATATGGGACTGGTTGTGTAATGACCCGGAAAACTAGTAAGTGAAACTAGAGCCTAACGAGTTTGTTTTTGAGATTGATGTAGGGTTTGAGGTTGTAAAATGATGTCCCGAGCTTAGGTTGAGGAGTTTAGGTGTTAAACGTCAAGGTACGACCCCCCAAGGACCAACCAAGGTTCCTTGAGAGGGACCCTAAAGTCTAGACCCCAAGGCTTCCTAGGTTCACAAAACGTTGTCAAATAGGTGACCTACGGATGGCCATCTACTACCAGTAGATTGGTTGACGCCCCGTAGGTCATGTGGCGTGGTTCAAGGCCTGGTTGAGGAGTTGTAGGTCAAAACTATGTACATGCAGCACGCCTAGTAGATCAATTGATGGACCGTAGGTCCATGGGGCATGGATTGCACCTGCAATCTGCTCAAAGTCGCCAAATAGGTGGGTTAGTTTAGGTAATTCGTTTTTAGTTTTTTTTAATTAGGGGTTTCTTAATATGGGTTTATTTCATATATATATATATATATATATATATATATATATATATATATAAAGTATTTTAAAGTATTAAACACCTCATTAAGTCATTATAACCCAAGACCCTAAATCAAAACCCAACTACCTTCCTCTCCAAAAATCTTCTCTCTAGAACCTCCATTGAAGAACAAAGAAAGAGATCAAGGAAAGCTTGAAGGAAGGAGATTTTCACTACGAATTTGGAAGGATTCTACACCTAAGGTATGGGAGTTCTTCATCCTTGGGAAGCTATCACCCAAGGAGCCCCTTCAAAAGCTTTTAACTCAATTCTAGAAAACTCAATTAGCTAGGGTTTCAACTCAACTCCATGGATTCCTTTTAAAGTTTCTTTTAAAGGTTGAATGATGTTTATTTTATGAATGTATTATTGATTTGATATGGTTTTAACTCGAAATCCTTCAAGAATCCATGAGACCCCCAACCCTAGTTATGGTTCTTCTTTACATTATGTGATGGTTTTGCAAGTTGGTCCAATTGATTGAATGTGAGTTAATTATGATGTAATTGCATGATCTAAGTGGGATTTTACATATATACTTGATTAACCTAGGATTTCTAAGGTGAATTGATATAGTCTAGGGTTGTGTCATGAAAGAGACAAATTGAGGGTTAACAGTGATCCTCCAAGAATGATGAATTTCTTCATGTAATACTTTATATTAGATCACCTAGACTCGAATTGGTTTAGGGTAATGCTTCTGAACATGAATTGACTTGATCATGATATTATATGCATGTTTATGAATACTTGAAGTATAAAGTGCCAATTATGATGTGACTAAGGTATTGATGAGTTATTGGATCATGGAATACCCTTATCTAATGTGTTATCGCTATATGTTTGGGATGAGTTGGTTCATATCCCATGAAGGGTAAATTGTGAAGGTTTGTTCATGATTGATGAAAATTGTATGTGAACTTATGATTCACTTAAAAGGTAAAGATCCTATGACTATTGTGTATATTGAGGTATTGTTGAAAGGCTATTCTCCCCTTACCCTCATGTATAACCTTTCTAGGATGATTATGATTTTATTGTGTTGATTGAAAGGCTAATTCTCATGAAAACACTATGAATGATAATGTGTAAGGTTTACTCACTTGTTGATGATTCTAAAGTCTAAGTACATTCTCACCTAATGAATCTTTGATCAATTATAACGAATGTTGTCATGAGTTCCTTGTGCATTCTTTATTGAACAATGAACCTAAGTAAAGGTTTAATATGACTTTAAAGGGAAATAGGCTTAGCACCGAGTGGATATGAACAATGAGAGCTTTTACGTTTAGCAAGTTCGGCTTCCCAACATAGGTTGTCTCATGAGATGGAAACCTTTTACGCTAGAAGTCCGGGTTTCTAGTAGCAATCTCCTTATCCCATAACTATGTGCACACTTAGGTCTTTAGCTAGTGGATCCACCTAAAAGCTATCACAATAGTTCTACCTTAGTCAAGTAGGACACCCTCTTTTCGGTGTGGGGGTAGAACACCGAATTCTATGTAGCTCACATGGTCTATGTCGGTTAATGTTATTTTCCCTATATAATGAAGATAATGAATGAGACATGAACTACACTATGACTTCTTGGTGAGTTTACTTAGTAGGAGTGGGGGTATGGGACTTCACTTCTACATTGCACAAGTAGATTTAGTAGGAGGTTATGGGATGGTTCCTTTGTGTTATGATGAGATTTGAATGTATGTGTGTGTGTTGAATGGATAGTTGTTATGAATGACTTTCCTTATAACTCAAGTAATGTACATGACTATTTCCTTATTTGTGACTATTGATTATAATGAGGTCTAAAGATGAAATGTATGACTAAGGTAGTTTCAAAGGGGTACTTAGTAGGGTTGGTATTATGGGATGCCAACCATATATTGCACAAGTATTTCTTAGGGGTTGCTTATGTGATGATTAATTAATGATGAGATGATCTTGATATTTGACTTTGTATTACTTTATGATTGGAGGCTATGTATTGTGAAGATTGGGATTTGTATAATGTTAATGTTGGAGACTGTGCTTGTTATTAGAATGATATCTCTCATGTTATGATGAAATGTGTGTGAGTTGCCTTATGGGTTGCATTCTCGAACTATTTCAAAGATGATGTTCAAAATGGCATATAGCATGATTTCAAATGAAATGTCCCTTTTTATGCATGTTTTAATGGTTTTGTGCATGGGTTCCATACTTAGTACTTTTGTGCTAACCCCATCTTTCTACATTTTCTATAAGTGTAGGCTTTGGAGATGTTGGATTCCATCCTCGTGGTAGGTTCATAGGAGATCAAGAAGAAGAAGATTGGTGAGTCCTCATTGTATTCGAGGGCTTGACCATATGTCATTTATTGTCTTTCTATTATGTTTTTGACTTTTGTTGTAAGGGATGTGTCCCTAAGATTGTATTTCAAGAGTTTTATTCCAAGTATAATAGATAGTTTGAGAAATAGCGTCATAGATTCTCTTTCATTTTATAAAAGACTTCGATTGTAAAGAAAAGTTTTAAATTTCACACTTATTTTCCTATGCTTTAATGCTCATGTATGTTATGAGGCCTGTATCCGACTCCTTCGGGGTCAATTACGCCGTGTTACTTCTAGGGGGTAACCCCGGGTTATGACATGGACCCACCCACAGTTCGTGGGTGGGGTTTTGTGAGTGGCCATTGGTTTGCTGTCAAGGCTCGGCTAAGTGAGGGGTGATTTGGTAAATTCCTTTTTATGTTAGTTAAGTTAGGGGATGGTTATTATTGATTAATTAAAGTATTTTAAGGCTTTTAAAAGTATTAAAACACCATTTTCAATTCATTATCCCCAAACACTCAAATTAGAAACTACCTCTCTTCCAAGTATTCTCTCTCTAGAAAAACCCATTGGAGGAGAAGGATTCAAAATTTCAAGCTCAAGATCTCACCATTCTCACTCAATTTTCATGGATTTTATTCCATAAAGGTATGGTAGTCTGCATCCTTGATTAAGTTTCAATCAAGGAGCCCTATCAAAAGATGATTTCATGTTTCTAAATTCCCCCAAAATCCTAGGGTTTTCAATCTATGCATGGGTTCAATTCCAAAAAATTTTCAAAGGTTTATATATGATGAATTATGAATGGATTGTTGAATTAATGATGAATTATGGTAATTTCTCCTATGAACCCATGTTTCCCCCAAAATCCTAAGTTGTGATTTGTGATTTGGAATTGATTGATCAGGAGAGTATGTTGAATTGTTTATGTTTATATTTGAATTGGTTATTGAATCATTTTAATTCCCTTATCTAATGTAGTATTCTAGATGATTGGGTTGATATTGATTCATAGCCTTGGAGGGCAATTTTATGAAGGATCTATGTATGATCATGATGTGAAGTATATGTGTGTGATCTCAATGAAAGTATTATGATCATGTTTAGAATGTAATTGTTTTATTATTGAAAGTATATTCTCAATTAACACTTATGAATGATGATGATAGAATATGAACGGTTTCCATAATGTGATGTTATATCTTGAATTTGTAGGCTTATGCATCCTCTTCTTGTATAATGAAAGTAATGTGAATGTTGTATCTTGAATTGGTAGGATTAAGGCATCCTTTTCTTGTATTGATGAATGTGATCTTGATTGAAGTATCTTGAATTGGTAGGCTTAGACATCCTCTTCTTGTGTAATGAATGTGTCTTGACTTAATGAACATGAAATTGGTAGACCTAATGTTGGTAGCCCTTTCATAAATGACTAATCAAGTATTGGGAGGCTTTGCCTCGAATCGGTAGGCCTAATGTTGGTAGCCCTTTCATAAATGAATGATGAAGTATTCTAGGCTATGTCTTGAATCGGTAGGCCTAATGTTGGTAGCCCTTCATGATGAATCTAGAAACTAATGTAATGATAAACCTTGAATTGGTTGACCTAATGGTGGTGGCCCTTTCTTGTGTGAAATGATGAATGTTGAAGCGGTAGACCTAATGGTGGTGGCCCTTTCTTGTGTGAAATGATGAATGTTGAAGCGGTAGACCTGATCGTGGTGGCCCTTTCTTGAGGATTCAATGAGCTATCCATGTAATGTACCTTGATTCGGTAGACCTAATGGTGGTGGCCCTTTCATATGTAATGTACCTTAGGTCGGTAGACCTAATTGGTGGCCCTTTCAAGTACAATAATGTAATGTGAATGAACTACTCTATGGGAATGAAGGCTAAGTACCGAGTGGATATGGTAAGATGGAAGTTCTACCTACGTTAGGCCGGATTTCAATGAACATATTTCTTATCCCATAACTATGTGTCCACATAGGATATTAGCTAGTGGATCCACCTAAGCTAAAATGTTACCGGTCCTACCTTAGGCAAGTAGACCAACCCTTTACGGTGTGGGATAGACACCGGATTCCATGTTAAGTCAGTTAAATGCTTATTCCCATTATGTGAGATGTGCACTATGGTTTCTTGAGAAGTTCTATGAAGTTTGGGTGGTAGTATGAGATGTCATCCATGCATTGCACGAGTAGGCTTTGAGAGGGCTATAGTGAGTTCTCTAATATCTTAATGGCTAATGAATGAAAGTACTCTTAATGAAGCTAATGAAGAATGTTGACTTTTATGCTTAATGTAGTGATGCATGCTATACTTGGATTGTATTATGAGTTATTCCTTGTCATGACTTATGAAATGTTTATGTTCCTTATGTATGAATATTGTTTAAAGATGAAAAGGAAGAATGGCAAGTTCACTTTTAGTGGTCTTAATGTGGTACTTAGTGTGGATGGTGGTATAGGACGCTATTCATACATTGCACAAAGTATAGCTTGGGGTTACTTAAGGTGAAAGCTTAATGTAATGTATTGGCTTATATGTTGATTATGTTCTAATGTAATGAAATGACTTGTATGTTGGTTATGCTTGTATATTATGCCTCTTATACTTATGTTCATGAAGTTTTCTCAAATTGGCATAAAACATGATTTTCAAATAAAATTTCCGTTTTAAGCATGGTTTTCGCATGGCTATCATACTTAGTACATTAAATGTGCTAACCCATATTTCTTCATTTTTACCAAAGTTTAGGTTTCGGCATTTGAGTTGATTCTCTCTAGTTGAAGCTTGGATTAATTTCTTCCAAGACTAAGTGGTATGTCCTCATGGATTCGAGGAGAAGTACTTTTGATGTTTCATATCTTTTATTGTAATAGACTCTTTTAGACTTTCTATTGTAAAGGGCCGTGATCCTACTTTTGATTTGAAGATTGTTTTTAGATGGCCATGTGAGACTAGTAGACTTTCGTTGTTTTAAATATTTTTCGATTGTATGGATTAAAAGAGTTTTAAAGTCCGTACTATTTCTATTATCTTATGTAATGGCATGCTATGAGGCTTGTATGAGGCTTTTCAGAGTCTTATACGTCGTGTTGCATCTAGGGGGTACCCCTGGGTCGTGACAGGTTGTCACGTTCCGGCATAAACATTGGATCGGGTACCACGTTCTGGTATGCTAACAGTTTGGATTTGGGTTCCATGAGAGGACCAATGAATTGACATAATTGTGTATCTTGAGGATTGTGAAATTGAACAAGGTTCGTAATAATAAATGATATTGCAATTCCCAGGAGTTGTTATAGGGTTATGAGGGCTTATATCTGATTGTTCTTTTATGTTGAGTAAACTTGTTATGTATCTCGTTGTTGAATGAATCGGGAAGGCCAAGAGTTCAAGAGTCGTAATAATTGAGAGCAGGGGTTGTCAGTGTGTTGTAAGGGCAGGAAGTGGGGGTAGTGTATGTGATGTAATTACTTAGGTGGATTTCAGCTTGGAAGAAGGAATTCGTGGTTGGTAAGTCAGAATGCTTGTAGTTATATTCGGGGACTCTTCTAGGTGTTAGGGTGGTTAGGATAAGATCAAGAACCTAGTAAGTAAGTTGACTAAAAAGGTGGTTAGTAGTAAGGGTGCTAGTGTAATTCTGAGGTATTCCAGAGAGGGTAAAGGTTGAGAAGCGAGTGGTTTATCGCATATTATTGCTAGTTGTCTCTTATGTTATTGGTGGGTGTCGAGTTGACCGATGATGCCTACCAGTACGTGTGGCTTTGTACTGATACTACTCTTGCTATGCATTTTTGGCATAGTCTGGATGTAGGATTGGTGATGTTTCATTAGATGAAGACAAAGAATTCTCCAGCAGCTTCTACTTTTCCTTCCGCATGGTGGGAGCTGTGTCTTTTATTTATTATGTCCAGTTTGTACTCTTAGTAGCTCTTGTACCTGTTTAGACTAGATCTTTGGGGGTGTTAATTACTTTACAAGTCTTAACCGAAATTGTGTTAAAAGTTCTTATTTATTAAATTCCGTTAGTATATTTATTCCCGTTTTATTTAATTTCCGCATGTTGTAACTATTCGGATAAGATGGTTCTCCTACTTAGGTGGTAGTATGTAGGTGCCTGCACAGCCCGGAGGGTTAGGTCGTGACAAAAAATTCTCAAACTGCACAAATGACCTTAGAATATCAAAACAAAAAATGATTAAAATTTTACTCTTTTTCGTAACTGTCCAAATAATAACAAAAAAAATAATTTTTTCTCGTAAATGTACGAAAGATATAAAAATAAAGAAAAGTACATCAAAACACCTCAAATAATTCTCAAAATGCACCAATGACATTAGAATATCGAAACAAAAAAAATATCAAAATATTATTCTTTTTCGTAATTGTTCGAAAAATAACAAAAACAATAAATTTTTTCCCCGCAAATATAGGAAACATATAAAATCAAGAAAAGTACATCAAAACACCTCAAAAAATTTACAAACTGCACCAATGAGCATAGAATATCGAAACAAAAAAATTATCTAAATTTTACTCTTTTTCGTAGCTGTTTGAAAACTAACAAAAAGCTTAATTTTTCCTCGTACATGTATGAAATATATAAAAATCAAGAAAAGTACATCAAAACACGTCAAAAAATTCTCAAACTAAAATAATGACCTTAGAATATCGAAACAAAAAAGTGATCAAAATTTTACACTTTTTCGTAACTGTCCAAAATATAACAATAAAAATTTATTTTTTCCTCATAAATGTACGAAACATATAAAAATTAAGAAAAAGTACACAACAACACCTCAAATAATTCTCAAAATGCACCAATGAATATCGAAACAAAAAAATGATAAAAAAATGATACTTTTTCGTAACTTTCCGAAAAATAAAATAAAAACTTATTTTTTCCTCATAAATGTACGAAACATATAAAAATCAAATAAAATACATCAAAACACCTCAAAAAATTCTCAAATTTCACCAATGACCTTAGGATATCAAAACAAAAAAATGATCTAAACTTTACTCATTTTTTAACTGTCCGAAAAATAATAAAAAATTTTATTTTTCCTCCTAAATGTACGAAATATATAAAAATCAAGAAAAATACATCAAAACACCTCAAAATATTCTCAAACTAAAACAATGAACTTAGAATATCGAAACAAAAAAATGATTAAAATTTTACACTTTTTCATAACTATACAAAAATAACAAAACAAATTAATATTTCCTTGTAAATGTACGAAACATATAAAAATCATGAAAAGTACATCAAAACACCTCAAATAATTCTCAAACTGCACCAATAACCTTAGAATATCGAAACCAAAAAATGATCAAAATTTTACTCTTTTTCGTAACAATTTGAAAAATAACAAAAAAAAAATCCTCATAAATGTACGAATAATATAAAAATTAGGAAAAGAACATTAAAACAGCTCAAAAAAAATACTCAAAATGCACCAATGGCCTTAGCAAATCAAAACAAAAAAATGATCAAAATTTTACTCTTTTTCGTAACTTTCTGAAAAATAACATAAAAAATAAGTTTCCTAGTAAATGCTTGAAAGATATAAAGATCAAGAAAAAGTACATCAAAACACCTCAAAAAAATTCTGAAACTGCACCAGCGACCTAAGAATATCGAATAAAAAAATGATCAAAATTTTATTCTTTTTCGTAACTATCCTAAAAATAATTAAAAAATTAATTTTTCCTAGTAAACTAAAACAATGACATTAGAATATGGAAACAAAAAAAATATCAAAATTTTACTCTTTTTCGTAACTGTCCAAAAAATAACAAATTTTTCCTCGTAAATGTACGAAACATATAAAAATCAAGAAAAGTACATCAAAACACTTCAAATAATTCTCAAACTTCATCAATAACCTTAGAATAGCGAAACAAAAAATGATCAAAATTTTAATATTTTTTTTATTGTACGAAAAATAACGAAAAAATTATTTTTTCCTCGTAAATGTACGAAACATATAAAATCAAGAAAAGTACATCAAAACACCTCAAAAAATTCTCAAATTGCACCAATGACCTTAGGATATCTAAACAAAAAAATGATGTAAATTTTACTCTTTTTCGTAACTGTCCGAAAAATAACAAAAATTTTAATTTTTCCTCGTAAATGTATGAAATATACAAAAATCAAGAAAAGTACATCAAAACACCTTTAAAAATTCTAAAACTGCACCAATAACCTTGGATTATAGAAACAAAAAAATATTCAAAATTTTACTCTTTTACGTAACTGTCCGAAAAATAAAAAATTTAATTTTTCCTTGTAAATGTACGGAACATATAAAAATCAAGAAACATACATCAAAACATCTAAAAAAAATCTCAAACTGCACCAAAGACCTTAGAATATCGAAATAAAAAAATGATCAAAATTTCACTATTTTTTCGTAACTGTCCGAAATATAACCAAATATTTAATTTTTCCTCATAAATATACGAAACATATAAGAATCAAGAAAAGTACATCAAAACACCTCAAAAAATCCTAAAACTACACCAATGACCTTAGAATATAAAAAAAAAATAGGATCAAAATTTTACTCTTTTTCGTAACTCTCCGAAAAATAACAAAAAAATTATTTTTTCCTCGTAAATGTCCGAAAGATATAAAATTCTAGAAAGGTACATCAAAATAACTCAAAATATTCTTAAACTGCACCAACAACCTTAGAATATCGAAACAAAGAAGTGATGAAAATATTACTATTTTTCGTAACGGTCCAAAAAAAAGCAAAAAAGTTATTTTTTCCACGTTAATGTCCGAAATATATTAAAATCAAGAATTTATATCAAAACACCTAAAAAAAAATCATAAACTGCACCAATGACCTTAGAATAACGAAACAAAAAGATAAAAAAAACTTTTACTGTTTGTCAAAATTGTTTGAAATTTAACAAAAAAATTGATTTTTTCCTCGTAAATGTACGAAATATATAAAGATGAAGAAAAGTACATCAAAACACCTCAAAAAAATCTCAAACTAAAACAATGACCTTATAATATCGATGTAAAAATTGATCAAAATTTTACTCTTTTCGCAACTGTCTAAAAAATAAGAAAAAAATTATTTTTGCCTCGTAAATGTACGAAACATATAAATATCAAGAAAAGTACATCAAAACACCTCAAAAATTCTCGAACTGCACCAATGACCTTCGTATATCGAAACTGAAAAATGATTAAAATTTTACTCTTTTCGTAACTGTCCGAAAAGTAACAAAAAAATATTTTTTCTTGGAAATGTACAAAAGATATGAAAATCAATAAAATTACATCAAAACACCTCAAAAAAATCTCAAAGTACACCAATGACCTTGGAATATCGAAACAAAAAAAATTTAAAATTTATTTTTTTACGTAATTGTCTGAAAAATAAACAAAATTTAATTTTTCCTCGTAAATTTACGAATCATATAAAAATCAAGCAAAGTACATCAAAACACATCAAAAAATTCTCAAACTGCACCAATGACCTTAGAATATCGAGAAAAAAGATGAACAAAATTTTACACTTTTTTCGTAACTGTCCGAAATATAACAAAAAAATTAATTTTTCCTCGTAAATGTACGAAACATATAAAACTCAAGAAAACTACATAAAAAAACCTCAAAAAATCCTCAAACTGCACCAATGACCAGAGAATTCGAAACAGAAAAATGAAAAAAAAATTATTCGTATTCGTAACTATCCAAAAAATAACAAAAAATAATAATTTTCCTCGTATAAGTCCGAAAGATATAAAAATCAAGAAAAGTACATCAAAACACCTCAAAAAATTCTCAAACTACACCACTGACCTTAGAATATCGAAATAAAAAAATGATCAAAATTTTACACTTTTTCATAACTGTCCAAAAAATTGCAAAAAAAAAAAAAATTGCTCATAAATGTACGAAACATAAAAAAAATCAAGAAAAGTACATCAAAACACCTCAAAAAATTCTTAAATTGCATCAATGACCTTAGAATATCAAAAAAGAAATACATCAAAATTTTCTTCTTTTTCGTAACTGTCAGAAAAATTAGTAAAAAAATTATTTTTACGAGTAAATGTCTGGAAGATATAAAATATAAGAAAAGTACATCAAGACACCTCACAAAATTCTTAAATTGCACCAATGACATTAGAATGTCGAAACGAAAAAATATTAAAAAATTTACTCCTTTACGTTATTGTCTGAAAAATAATAAAAATTGCTTTGTAAACGTTTAAAAGATATAAAAATCAAGAAAAGTACATCAAAATACCTCAAACAAATTTCAAACTGCACCAATGACCTTAGTTTATTGAAAAAAAATGATCAAAATGTTACTATTTTTCGTTACTGTCCGAAAAAAACAAAAAAAATTAAATATTTCGAGGTTAATGTCCGAAAAATAATAAAATCAAGAAAAGTATATCAAAACACCAAAAACAAATTCTCAAACTACACCAATTACCTTAGAATATCGAAACAAAACAATGATCAAAATTTTACAGTTTTTCGTAACTGTCCGAAATACAACAAAAAAATTATGTTTTCCTCGTAAATGTACGAAATATATAAAAATCAAGAAAAGTACATCAAAACACCTCAAAAAAATCACAAACTAAAATAATGACCTTAGCATATAGAAAGCAAAATTGCTCAAAATTTTACAATTTTCGTAACTGTCCAAAAAATAACAATTTTTTTTTTATTTTTCCTCGTAAATGTACGAAACATATAAAAATCAACAAAAGTACATCAAAACACCTCAAAAAAAATTCAAACTGCACTAATGACCTTAGAATATCAAAACAGAAAAATGATCAAAATTTTACACTTTTTTGAAACTATCAGAAAATAACAAAAAAATTAATTTTTACTCAAAATGTACAAAATATATAAAAATCTAGAAAAGTATATCAAAATACCTCAAAAAATTCTTAAACAGCACCAATGACTTTAGAATATAGAAACAAAAAAATATTTAAAATTTTACTCTTTTACGTAAATGTCCGAAAAATAACAAAAAATTTAATTTTTCCTTGTAGATGTACGAAAATAAAAATATCAAGAAAACTACATGAAAACACCTCAAAAAATTTCTCAAACTGCACCAATTAGCTTAGAATATCGAAAAAGAAGGTTGTTCAAAATTTTACCATTTTTGGTAACTATATGAAAAATAACAAAAAAATTTATTTTTCCTCTTAAATGTACGAAACATATAAAAATTAAGAAAAGTGCATCAAAACACTTCAAACAATTCTCAAACTGCACCAATAACCTTAGAATATCGAAACAGAAAAATGGTCAAAATTTTATTTTTTTTCGTAACTGTCCGAAAAATAACAAAAAAATTATTTTGTCCTCGTAAATGTCCGAAAGATATAAAAATCAAGAAAAGTACATCAAAACACCTCAAAAAAATTTCAAACTTCACCAATGACCTTTGAATATCGAAAAAAAAAAGATCAAAATTTTACACTTTTTCGTAAATGTCCGAATAAAAACAATTTTTTTTATAGTAAATGTTCGCAAGTTATAAGAATGAAGAAATGTAAATCAAAACACCTCAAAAAATGCTTAAACTGCACCAACGACTTTAGAATATCAAAACAAAATTATATTAAAAATGTTACTCTTTTACGTAACTATCCGAAAAATATTTTAAAAATTATTTTTCCTCGTAAACGTACAAAACAAATAAAAATCAAGAAAAGTTATCAAAAGACCTCAAAAAAATTTCAAACTGCACCAATGGCCTTAGAATATAAAAAGAAAAAAATGATCAAAATTTTACTCATTAACGTAAATGTCCAAAAAATAACAAAAAAAATAATTTTTACTTGTAAATGTGTGAAATATATGAAAATCAAGGAAAGTACATCAAAACACCTCAAAAATTCTCAACTGCACTAATGACCTTAGAATATCGAAACAAAAAAAAATTATCAAAATTTTACATTTTTTCGTAACTGTCTGAAGAATAACAAAAAAATTAATTTGTCCTCTTAAATGTATGAAACATATAAAAATCAAGAAAAGTGCATCAAAACACCTCAAACAATTCTCAAATTGCACCAATAAACTTAGACTATCGACACAGAAAAATGGTCAAAATTTTATTCTTTTTCATAACTGTCCGAAAAAAACAAAAAAAATATTTTGTCCTCTTAAATGTCCAAAAGATATAAAAATCAAGAAAAGTACATCAAAACCCCTCAAAAAATTCTCAAACATCACCAATGACCTTAGAATATTGAAACAAAAAAAAAGATCAAAATTTTACTCTTTTTCGTAACTGTCCGAAAAAAAACAAAAAAAATATTTTTTTTATCGTAAATGTCTAAAAGATCTAAAAATGAAGAAAAGAAAATTAAAACACCTCACAAAATTCTTAAACTGCACCAGCGACCTTAGAATATCCAAAAAAATATGATCAAAATTTTACACTTTTTCGTAACTGTCCAAAAAATAACAAAAAAATATTTTTTCTCTTAAATGTAGGAAACATATAAAAATCAAGAAAAGTACATTAAAACATCTCAAAAGAAATACTCAAACTGCACCAATGGGCTTAGCATATCAAAACAGAAAAGAGATCAAAATTTTACTCTTTTTCATAACTTTCCGAAAAATAACAAAAAAATTAAGTTTCCTAGTAAATACTTGAAAGATATAAAAATCAAGACAAAGTACATCAAAACACCTCAAAAAATTCTCAAACTGCACCAGCGACCTAAGAATATCAAATCAAAAAATGATCAAAATTTTATTCTTTTTCGTAACTATCCGAATAATAACAAAAAAATTAATTTTTCCACATAAATGTACGAAACGTATAAAATCAAGAAAAGTACATCAAAATGCCTCAAAAAAATCTCAAACTACATCAATGACCATAGAATAACGAAACAGAAAAATGATCAAAATTTTATTCTTTTTCATAATTGTCCGAAAAATAACAAAAAAATTATGTTTTCCTCGAAATGTCCAAAAGATATAAAAATCAAGCAAATTACATCAAAACATCTCAAAAAATTCTTTAACTTAACCAATGGCCTTATAATATCAAAACAAAAATTATTCAAAATTTTACTCTTTTACGTAACTATCTGAAAATTAAAAAATCTTAATTTTTTCCTCGTAAATGTACGAAACATATAAAATTAAGAAAAGTACATCAAAATACCTCGATAAATTCTTAAACTGCACCAATGACCTTAGAATATCGAAATAAAAAAATGAACAAAATTTTACTCTTTCTCGTAACAGTTCGAAAAATAACAAAAAATTAATTTTTGATTGTAAATGACCAAAAGATATAAAAATCAAGAAAAGTACATCAAAACACCTCAAAAAATTCTCAAACTGCACCAATGACCTTAGAATATCGAAACAGAATACTGATCAAAATTTTGCTCTGTTTCGAAAGTGTTAGAAAAAAAACAAAAAATATATTTTTTCTTCATAAATGTATGAAAGATATTAAGTTCTAGAAAAGTACATAAAAACACCTCAAAAAATTCTCAAACTTTACTAACGACCTTAGAATATCCAAAAAAAAATGATCAAAATTTTACACTTTTTCGTAAATGTCCAAAAAATAACAAATTTTTTTTTTCTTTTAAATGTACGAAACATATAAAAAACAAGAAAAGTACATCAAAACACCTCAAAAGTCTCAAACTTTACTAACGACCTTAGAATATAAAAAAAAAGATCAAAATTTTACACTTTTTCATAACTGTCCAAAAAATAACAAAAAAAATTTTTCTCTTAAATGTACGAAACATATAAAAATCAAGAAAAGTACATTAAAACACCTCAAAAAAAAAATAATACTCAAACTGCACCAATTGCCTTAGCATATCAAAACAAAAAAATGATCAAACTTTTACTCTTTTGCATAACTTTCCAAAAAATAGCATAAAACTTAAGTTTCCTAGTAAATGCTTGTAAGATATAAAAATCAAGACAAAGTACATCAAAACACCTCAAAAAATTCTAAAACTACACCAGCGACCTAAGAATATCGAATCAAAAAATGATCAAAATTTTATTCTTTTTCGTAACTATCCAAAAAATAACAAAAAAAATTAATCTTTCCTCGTAAATGTATGAAAGATATTAAAGTCTAGAAAAGTACATCAAAATGCCTCAAAAAAATCTCAAACTACACCAATTACCTTAGAATATCGAAACAGAAAAATGATCAAAATTTTATTCTTTTTCGTTACTGTCCGAAAAATAACAAAAAAAATATGTTTTCCTCGGAATGTCCAAAAGATATAAAAATCAAGCAAAGTACATCAAAACATCTCAAAAAATTCTTTAACTTAACCAATGACCTTATAATATCGAAACAAAACATTATTCAAAATTTTACCCTTTTATGTAAGCGTCTGAAAATAAAAAAAAAACTTTATTTTTTCTCATAAATGTACGAAACATATAAAATTAAGAAAAGTACATAAAAACACCTCGATAAATTCTCAAACTGCACCAATGACCTTAGAATATCGAAATAAAAAAATGAACAAAATTTTACTCTTTTTCGTAACAATCCGAAAAATAACAAAAAAATTAATTTTTAATTGTAAATGACCGAAAGATATAAAAATCAAGAAAAGTACATCAAAACACATCAAAAAATTCTCAAACTGCACCAATGACCTTAGAATATCAAAACAAAAAAATGATCCAAATTTTATTCCTTTTCATAACTGTGTGAAAATAACAAAAAAATTAATTTTTCCTCGTAAATTTATGAAATATATAAAAATCATGAAAAATACATCAAAACACCTCAAAAAATTCTAAAACTACACTAATGCGCTTACAATATAGACACAAAAAACAAGATCAAAATTTAATTCTTTATCGCACCTAAAAAAAATATAATAAAAAAATATTTTTTCCTCGTAAATGTATAAAACATATAAAAATCAAGAAAAACACATGAAAACACCTCAAAAAATTTCTAAAATGGCACCAATTACCTTAGAATATCGAAACAAAAAAAAGATCTAAATTTTATTCTTTTTCGTAATTGTCCAATAATAACAAAAAAAAATATTTTTTACTCCTAAAAGTACGAATTATATAAAAATCATGAAAAAGTACATCAAAACACCTCAAAAATTTCATAAACTAAAACAATGACGTTAGAATATGGAAACAAAATAATGATCAAAATTTTACTCTTTTTCGTAACTATCCAAAAAATAACAATTTTTTCCTCGTAAATGTACGAAACATATAAAAATCAAGAAAAGTACATCTAAACATTTCAAATAATTCTCAAACTGCATCAATGACCTTAGAATAGCGAAACAAAAAAATGATCAAAATTTTATGATTTTTTGTAATTGTCCGAAAAATAATGAAAAAATTATGTTTTCCTTGTAAATGAACGAAACATATAAAAATCAAGAAAAGTACATCAAAACACCTCAAAAAAATTGTCAAAATGCACCAATAACCTTAGGATATCGAAACAAAAAAATGATATAAATTTTACTCTTTTTTGTAACTGTCCGAAAAAATAACAAAAAATTTAATTTTTCCTTGTAAATGTATGAAATATATCAAAATCAAGAAAAGTACATCAAAACACCTTAAAAAATTTCTCAAACTGCACCAATGACCTTAGAATATCGAAATAGAAAGATGATCAAAATTTTACAGTTTTCGAAACTATCAGAAAATAACCAATGACCTTATAATATCGAATCAAAAAATTATTCAAAATTTTACCCTTATACGTAACTGTCTGAAAATAAAAAAAAACTTTATTTTTTCTCGTAAATGTACGAAACATATAAAATTAAGAAAAGTACATAAAAACACCTCGATAAATTCTCAAACTGCACCAATGACATTAGAATATCGAAATAAAAAAATGAACAAAATTTTACTCTTTTTCGTAATAATCCGAAAAATAACAAAAAATTTATTTTTAATTGTAAATTACCGAAAGATATAAAAATAAAGAAAAGTAAATCAAAACACCTCAAAAAATTCTCAAACTGCACCAATGACCCTAGAATATCAAAACAAAAAAATGATCCAAAATTTACTCTTTTTTGTAACTATCCGAAAATAACAAAAATATTAATTTTTCCTCGTAAATTTACGAAACATATAAAAATCATGAAAAGTACATCAAACACCTCAAAAAATTCTAAAACTACACCAGTGCGCTTACAATATAGACGCAAAAAAGAAGATCAAAATTTAATTCTTTATCGCAACTAAACAAAAAATAATAATAAAATTATTTTTTCCTCGTAAATTTACGAAACATATAAAAATCAAGAAAAACACATGAAAACACCTCAAAAAATTCTAAAATGGCACCAATTACCTTAGAATATCGAAACAGAAAAAAATCTAAATTTTACTCTTTTTCGTAACTGTCCAAAAAATAACAAAAAAATTAATTTTTCCTCGGATATGTACGAAACATATAAAAATCAAGAAAAGTACATAAAAACACCTTAAAAAATTCTAAAACTGCACCAATGACCTTGGAATGTCAAAACAAAAAAATATTCAAAATTTTACTCTTCTACATAACTGTCCAAAAAATAACAAAATTTAATTTTACCTTGTAAATGTACGAAACATATAAAAATCAACAAAAGCAAATCAAAACACCTCTAAAAAATGATCAAAATTTTACTATTTTTTCGTAACAGTCCGAAATATAACAAAATATTTAATTTTTCCTCGTAAATGTACGAAACATATAAAAATCAAGAAAAGTACATCAAAATACCTCAAAAAATCCTCAAACTGCACCAATGACCTTAGAATATAAAAAAAATAGGATCAATTTTTTTTCTTTTTCATAACTGTCCGAAAAATAACAAAAAAATTAATTTTTCCTCGTAAATGTCAGAAAGATATAAAATTCTAGAAAAGTACATCAAAATACCTCAAAATATTCTTAAACTGAACCAATAACCTTAGAATATCGAAACAAAAAAGTGATCAAAACTTTACTATTTTTCGTAATTGTCCGAAAAAAAAAAAAAAATTTTTTTCCTCGTTAATGTCCGAAATATATTAAAATCAAGAATTTATATCAAAACACCTAAAAAAAATTCTCAAACTACCCTAATGACCTTAGAATATCAAAATAAAAAAATAATACAAATTTTACTATTTGTTGAAACTGTTCGAAATTTAACAAAAAAATTAATTCTTCCTCGTAAATGTACCAAATATATAAAAATAAAAAAAGTACATCAAAACACCTCAAAAAATTCTCAAACTAAAACAATTACATTAGAATATCGAAACAAAAGAATATTCAAAAATTTATTCTTTTACGTAACTATCCGATATTTTTTTCAATATTTCCTCGTAAATGTCCAAAAGATTTAAAAATCAAGAAACGTACATCAAAACATCTCAAAAAAATTCTCAAACTACACCAATGACCTTGGAATATCGAAACAAAAAAATGATCAAGATTTTATTCTTTTTCGTAACTGTCCGAAAAGTAACAAAATATTTTATTCTTCCTCGTAAATGTCCGGAAAATATAAAATTCTTGAAAAGCACATCAAAACACCTTAAAAAATTCTTAAATTGCACCAATCACCTTAGAATATCTAAACAAAAAAATATTCAAAATTTCACACTTTTACGAAACTGTCCGTAAAATATCAAATAAATTAATTTTTCCATGTAAATGTCCAAAAGATAAAAAAAATCAAGAAAAACACATCAAAAACTTCTCAAACTGCACTATTGACTTAAGAATATCGAAACAAAAAAAATGATAAAAATTTTACTCTTTTTATTAACTGTCCAAAAAATAACAAAAAACATATTTTTTCCTCGTAAATGTCTGAAAGATGTAAAAATAAGAAAAGGGTACATCAAAACACCTCAAAAAATTCTCAAACTATACCAATGACCTTAGGATATCGAAACAAAAAAATATTCAAAAATTTACTCTTTTACGTAACTGTCAGAATCTTTTTTTAATATTTCCTCGTAAATGTCCAAAAGATATAAAAATCAAGAAATGTACATCAAAACACCTCAAAAAATTCTCAAACTACACCAATGACCTTGGAATATCGAAACAAAAAAATGATCAAGATTTTATTCTTTTTCGTAACTGTCCGAAAAGTAACAAAATATTTTATTTTTCCTCGTAAATGTCCGAAAAATATAAAATTCAAGAAAAGCACACCAAAACACCCTAAAAAATTCTTAAATTGCACCAATCACCTTAGAATATCAATATTCAAAATTTTACTCTTTTACGTAATTGTCCAAAAAATAACAAATTAATTAATTTTTCCATGTAAATGTCCAGAAGATATAAAAATCAAGAAAAGTACATCAAAACACCTCAAAAAATTCTCAAACTGCACCAATGACCTTAGCATATCGTAACAAAAAAATTCTCAAATAGCTTACTCTTTTTCGTAACTGTCGAAAAAATAATAAAAAAATTAATTTTTCCTCGTTAATGTTTGAAAAATATTTAAATCAAGAAAAGTACATCAAAGCACCTCAAAAAATTCTCACAATGCACCAATGACCTTAGAATATCGAAACAAAAGAATGATCAAAGTTTTACTGTTATTCGTAACTGTCCGAAAAATAACAAAAAAAATTATATTTTTCTTGTAAATGTACGAAATATATAAAAATCAAGAAAAGTACATCAAAACACCTAAAAAAATTCTCAAACTAAAATAATGGCTTTAGAATATTGAAACAAAAAATTATCAAAATTTTACTCTTTTTCGAAACTATTCAAAAAATAACAAAAAAATTGTTTTTTCCTCGTTTATGTACGAAACATATAAAAATCAAGAAAAGTATATCAAAACACCTCAACTAATTCTCAAACGGCAACAATGAACTTAGAATATCGAAACAAAAAAATTATTAAAATTTTATTCTTTTTCTTAATTGTCTGAAACTTAATAAAAATATATTTTTTCCTCGTAAATGTATGAATGATATTAAAGTCAAGAAAAGTACATCAAAGCACCTCGAAAAATTCTCAAACTGTACCATCGACCTTTGAATATCCAAAGAAAAAAATGATCAAAATTTTATACTTTTTCATAACTGTCCGAAAAATAAAAAATAATTATTATATCCTTGTAAATGTACTAAACATATAAAAATCAATAAAAGTACATCAAAACACCTCAAAAAAGTCTCAAACTGCACCAATGACCTTCATATATCGAAACAAAAAAATGATCAAAATTTTATTCTTTTTCGTAACAGTCCAAAAAATAACAAAATATTTTTTTTTCCTCGTTAATGTTCGAAAGAGATAAAATTCTAGAAAAGTACATCAAAACACCTCAAAAAAAATCTTAAATTGTACCAATGACCTTAGAATATCGAAAAAAAGATATTCAAAATTTTACTCTGTCACGTAATTGTCCGAAAAATTACAAAAAAAATATTTTTTCCTTGTAAATGTCCAAAAGATATAAAATACAAGAAAAGTACATCAAAACATGCCAAAAAATTCTCAAACTGCACCAATGACCTTAGAATATCCAAACAAAAAAATTATCAATATCTTACCTTTTGCATAATTGTTGGAAAAATAATAAAAATATTATTGTTTCCTTGTTAATGTTTGAAAAATATTAAAATCAAGAAATGTACATCAAAACACCTCAAATAATTCTCAAACTACACCAATGACCTTAGAATTTCAAAACAAAATTTTTTTCAAAATTTTATTATTTTTCGGAACTGTCCGAAAAATAACAAAAAAATTAATTTTTCCTTGTAAATGTACGAAATATATTAGAATCAAGAAAAGTACATCAAACCACCTGAAAAAATTCTAAAACTAAAAGAATGACCTTAGAATATCGACACAAAAAATAATCAAAATTTTACTCTTTTTCGAAACTATTCAAAAATAACAAAATTAATTAATTTTTTTGCGTTAATGTACGAAAAATATATTTAAACACCTCAAATAATTCTCAAACTGCACCAATGACCTTAGAATATCGAAACAAAAAAATGATCAAAATTTTACTCTTTTTTGTAACTGTCTGAAAATTAACAAAAAATATATTTTTTCCTCGTAAATGTATGAAAGATATTAAAGTCAAGAAAAGTACATCAAAACACCTCAAAAAATTCTTAAATTGTACCAATGACCTTAGAATATCCAAACAACAAAATAATCAAAATTTTACTCTTTTTCGTAATTTCCGAAAAATAACAAAAAATTAATTTTTTCTCATAAATGTACAGAACATATAAAAATCAAGAAAACTACATCAAAACACCTAGAAAAATTCTTAATCTTCACCAATGACCTTAGAATATCGAAATAGAAAAAATGATCAAAATTTTATTCTTTTTCGTAACTATCTGAAAAATAACAAAAAAAGTAATTTTTCCTCGTAAATGTCTGAAAGATATAAAAATCAAGAAAAGTAATCTTAACACCTTAAAAAAATTCTTAAACTGCACCAATGACCTCAGAATATCGAAACAAAAAAATATTTAAAGTTTTACTCTTTTACGTAACTGTCCAAAAAATAACAACTAATTTAATTTTTCCTCGTAAATGTGCTAAACATATAAAAATCAAGAAAAGTACATCAAAACACCTCAAAAAATTCTCAAACTGCACCAATGATCTTGATATATCGAAACAAAAAAATGATCAAAATTTTACTCTTTTTCGTAACTGTCCGAAAAAATAACTAAAAAATTAATTTTTCCTTGTAAAAGTCTGAAAGATATAAAAATAAGAGAAAAGTACATCAAAATAGCTCTAAAAATTGTCAAACTGCACCAACGACCTTAGAATATCGAAACAAGAAAATGATCACAATTTTACTCTTTTTCATAACTGTACGAAAAATAACAAAAATATTATTATTTCTTCTTAAATGTACGAAACATATAAAAATCAAGAAAAGTATATCAAAACGCCTCAAAAAATTCTCAAACTGCACCAATGACCTTAGAATATCGGAAAAATTATGATAAAATTTTACTCTTTTTCATAACTCTCCGAAAAATAACCAAAAAATTTAATGTTTCCTCGTAAATGTATGCAAGATATTAAAGTCAAGAAAAGTACATCAAAACACCTTAAAAAATTCTCAAACTGTACCAACTACCTTAGAGTATTGAAACAAAAAAATGATCAATATTTTAGTCCTTTTCGTAATTCCAAAAAATTTAATAACTAAAAAATTAATATTTATAAATATCATGAAAAGTACATCGAAACACCTCAAAAAATTTTCAAGCTGCACCAATGACCTTAGAATATCGAAACAGAAAAATGATCAATTTTTTTTTTCATAATTGTCTGAAAAATAACAAAAAAATTATATTTTCCTCGTAAATGTCCGAAAGACATAAAAATCAAGAAAAGTAATCAAAACACCTCAAAAAATTCTTAAACTTCACCAATGACCTTAGAATATCCAAACAAAAAAATATTCAAAATGTAATCTTTTACGTAACTGTCCAAAAAATAACAAAAAAAATATTTTTTCTCGTAAATGTACGAAAAATATAAAAATCAAGAAGAGTATATCAAAACACCCCAAAAAATTCTCAAACTGCACCAATTACCTTGAAATATCGAAACAAAAAAATGATCAAAATTTCACTCTTTTTCGTAACTATCTGAATAATAACAAAAATATTATTTTTCCTTGTAATTGAAGAAAACTTATAAAAACTAAGAAAAATATATCAAAACACCTCAATAAATTTTCAAACTGCACCAATGACCTTAGAATATTTAAACAAAAAAATAATCAAAATTTTACTCTTTTTTCGTAACTGTCTGAAAAATAACAAAAAAATTTATTTTTTCTCGTAAATGTACGAAACATATTAAAATCAAGGAAAGTACATCTGAACACCTCAAAAAATTCTCAAACTGCACCAATGACCTTAGAATATTAAAACAAAAAATGATCAAAATTTTACTCTGTTTTGTAACTGTCCGAAAAATAACAAAAATATTATTTTTTCCTCGTAAATGTCCGAAAGATATAAAAATCAAGAAAAGTACATCAAAACACCTCAAAAAAATCACAAAGTGCACCAATGACCTTAGAATATCGAAACAATTTTTTTTTAAAATTATACTCTTTTTCGTAACTATCCTATTAAGACCAGATTCCTCGAGTAATGATGACACCTACTATAACCCGTATCCCGAAACAACTAGTAATGGGATTAAGGGTAAAAAATAAACCCAACAACACAATAATAATAACAACAAGAATCACAAATGGAAGGGTGGAAGAAAGCCAAAACTATATACAAATAAAAGATCCCTCCCAGAACTTGGACTTCATAAGTACAGAGCTACTAACAAAATGAGTATAAGTCCTAAAACTGGACCAAGAAACAAGACTGTCTCAAAAAGCAAAAGACAAGTCAATATATAAAGACATAAGGAGACGGGCAAATCCAGGATGCTCTGTGCTCACCCTCGCCTCCTAATATCATTGTAGCTGGCTCGAAATCAACGTTGATAGCTGGTGCTCGGATCTGCATCACGAAAACAAATGCAGAGTGTAGTATGAGTACCAACACAATAGGTACCAGTAGGCATCATAGGCCGACTGAGCAAGAAAAGCAGAAGTATTATGAAATGCGAGAATCTAACATACTAACAGAATTAAGCAAGATGGAGCATCTAATAGGTATGCACATGACCGTACTCACACACAAAGAGAAGGGCAGTAGCTAACTAAATTCGACCGGGCTCCCATAAACTCGACAGGTACGCTCGTGCACAATATCAAAGTAAAACCCGAATGGATTCCCATAAGCCTGACAGGTGAAAAGAAGAAAGAGTTGAAATGAAGTAAGAGGATTCGATGAAGTTTTCAAGATTACCACAACTTTCTGAACTTGAACCGAACTAATCCATGTGCCCGAAGCTTACCCAGAGCTAATAGGGAAATAAGTATTTGAACCAAATGAAGAAGAATGATCAAGGACTTGAACCGAGATTTGGAGTAACCGAGGACTTGGACAAAGGCTAAGGATAATTATGGACTTGAACCACATAAAATATGACTAAGGACTTGAACCGAGGTTAAGGATAATCATGGACTTGAACCACATAAAATATGACCAAGGGATTGAACCGAGGTTAAGGATAATCGTGGACTTGAACCACATAAAATATGACAAGGACTTGAACCGAGGTTAATGGTAATCGTGGACTTGAATCACATGAAATATGACCAAGGCAAGGACTTGAACCCCGCATGGTGGAGTTAATTGGGACTTGAACCGCGAGTAGAGTTGAGTCGGTTAGAAATAAGATTAGCTGTCAACGGAGCGTCACGGGGAGTACCGCCAAACCAAGTGCCATCAATAAATCACTCCAGCCCAAACCGTGTCCAACCAGAATAGTTGAGTAGCTTCCAAACCAAGAATTCAAATACATCGAAACCAATGGGACAAGGAATTATGGATTTAAGGTTCCAAGAGCAGTGTTATTGCCTGGCAAAGGCCTAGACTATCAGACTCAAGTCTGCTATATCAGTCTACAGGGAGCTAAGCCGTCTGAAGTGGCGTCGGAGAGGTTTCAAGGCCTAACGGCTCTAAAATACACAAGTCTATGGCAATCATTAGTCTAAGCCTAGACTAAGGCCAAACATGCTTTCAAATATACACACAAGCCATAAAAAGGGCGCACCACAAGGTACAGATGATCAATAATGAATAAGACATGCTTCAGTAACCCGAAGTACCTGAAATTAGAGCCTAAGTCATGGTTTCTAGGAATTTAGCATGCTCAACCACCAATTACCCCCAAAATCAGACAAATTAACAAACAAATGCTAAATCATGCTCAATCTAAAGAGAGGGAAGTCGTAACCTACCTGTAGGCCGATCGCACGTGCTCCAAATCACGTACCCGGAGCCTTTCCCTGCAATACGACCTAAGAATGCTGCCACACTATCAAGAATAGAATCACCACATTAATATGAGCATTTTGAAACCAAAATCATAATTTTTGTAGTTCGACCAAAAATCGGGCCTAAAACGAGATTGTGGGACCCGCGATAGGAACCCCAAATTTGTTACCACAAAAAAGGTATCAACGCAATATGGAACTTGTACCCCACAATGGGGCACAATTTAAGGATCGAAACGAAAATTAACTCAAAACGTCGATCTTCACACTTCTCCGAGCACTCCACAGCGAACCAACAATCCACACAAACACCCAGAACTTTGAATCACCTAAATCGGAGCTCTATAGCTCAAGAAATCAAAACATCCATTAAATAGAAGAGTCAAGAAAAGGGCAGCAGCTAAAACTAAGAAAACACCTCAAACGAAGCTACCCCAACACATTCCGATCACACCACTGCGTTCCACAGAAAAACCACACAATTTAGATCTTTGAATCACTCAATTAGGAGCTCTGTAGCTCAAGATATCGCAATTGAAAATGAGGGCTGAAAGCTGAAATGGGGATTTAAAAGACGAATCTGGTTGCTAAAAAGTCAAAAATCTGGTCGTTAAATGCCCAAAATCTGATTGCTAAAAAGGCTGCACCAGATTTCAGCTTTTCCTATTTTTTTAAAGCCTTCGACGGGGTGCTCAAAATTCATTCGGAATCCCGTGCGCGCAAACAGACTAGCTTCCCCACTAAATTTGACATTTTAGATTCAATGGAGCAGTCAGAATTCCCATACGAGGTCATTTTGACTGAAAGTGGGTCCCACACTCAAATGCCATTTTTTGCCAAATTTCACAACGGGCCTCGCGATTAGACCGGAAGCCTCGAAAAGTGAACAAAGGGTCATTCTAGACCAAACTCAACATTCCGAAACTAACAGCATTGAAAGAATTTTCATCCGAGCACATTTTCCAAAAATGTTGACCAAAGTCAACCTTAGGCTAAATTTCAAAAGCTAAAACGCCAAATGGTCCCAAACTCGCACCGAAGGCCTCGGGACTCGTTTCGACCAATCATCTAGCCTAATTTGGCAATTTTAGAGCAGATGGAGCCGTCAGAATTTCTTCCTGAGGTTGTTACCTGATATTATGACTAAAGTCAACTTTTCAAGGTTCAAAAGCTCTAAAACAGGGAAACGGGCTTAAAACCCAAACGAACGACCAGGCGACCAAACAATCAGTGTGAGCACGTCATAAATGACTTGGGGTCGCTATAGGAACGCTCTAAACGCCGAAATGAATGCATTAACTCAAATATGACCTGGAGGGCCATTACAACATCCACTACTAAAAAAACTTTCGTCTGCGAAAGTAAAATCTAAGAAGTACCTGAAGGCTCAAATAAGCTGAGGAACTTCTGCCGCACCTCCTACTCGGTCTCCCAAGTGGCCTCCTCGACTGGATTGTGCCTCCAACGGACTTTAACCACATGAATAGCTTTGGATCGCAACTGTCTCACGGTTCTGTCTAAGATGACAACTGTCTCCTCAATATAGGTCAAACGATCATCTAACTCAACTGCATCATACTAGAGCACATGTGACTCTGTCACGACCCAAGGCCTACCCCCTAGATGTGACACGGTGTACTCAACCCCGAAGGGGTCTCATACAAGCCCATAACATTCTTGAACATAAGAACATAGGAAAATAAAGAGGAATTAAAACTTTTCTTTACAATCAAAATCATTTTTTTCATAAAAGCAAGCGGAAGACTTTCTATACTATGTCTCAAACCATCTACAATACTTTGAATAAACTTTGGGACTAAGCCCATACAAAAGCTCTAAACATAAAGTAAAAGACATAAAAGGAAATCATGGGTTCGTCCTCGAAACTATGAGGACTCACCAAATCTTCATCTTCTTGCTCCTTAGAAACCTATCCTTCAAGTATAGAACATCAAATCTCCAAATATAGCATGCATCATTACATTTAAGCATATAAGTCAACATTCTTCATTAGCTTAATTAAGAACGCCTTCATTCATTAGACATTAAATCAACCTTCTCATTTGCATCTTCACAAGAGCACATTCATTTCATTAGACCTTATAACGTAAAGGAACACACTATAACCCCTATCAAATCCTACTTGTGCGATGAATGGATGACATCCCATACTACCACCCACACTAAGTAGTGCATTCTTGAGAAGCCATAGTTCATTAACATTCTTTATAGGGGTAAGCCTTAACCGACATAGACCATGTGAACAATTAATAAAATCCCAATGTCACACTCACCGGATAAGGGGTTCTTACTTGCCTAAGGTAGGACCATTACTTTTAGCTTAGGTGAATCCACTAGCTAATATCCTATGTGAGCACATAGTTATGGGATAAGGAGATTGCTACTAGACACCCACCTCAACTCATGGATGAGCATCCATCCCAAGAGATTGCTGCTAGATACCCTGCCTCAACTCACAGATGAGCATCTATCTCAATTCATATCCACTCGGTGCTTAGCATTATTCCCCACGGAGTACTTAACATTCATTACTTTCGTTCATTATTATGGGATACGAGATTGCTACTAGATACCCCGCCTCAACTCACGGTTGAGTATCCATCTCTAACCAAATATTCATTCATTGGATAACTCATAGATTCAAAGATGATAATAGCCTTTCAATTAAGAATCCCATATTGTGAGAAAGTCTTTTCACAACATGTCATTACCATTCATTAGTGTACAATTGAGAATAGCCTTTTAATCAACACATCATTATTAACATAATCATAGAAACATCATTCATATATTCATTCATGAGTGTGTGTATATGAGAATAACCTTTCACATATATCATCTTCATTCATAAGAGTTAAATTGAGAATAAGCTTTCAATACTAACACAATTCCATTCTAAACATGATCATAATACATTCATTGAGATCATGCACATATACGTCACATCATGATCCTTCATAGATCCTTCATGATATTTCCCTCCAAGGCCATTACATCAATCACAACCCAAACATCTAAGATACTACAATAGATAAGGGAATTAACATGATTCAATAATTAATTCAATATAAACATAAACAATTCAACATACTTTCATGATCCATCAATTCCCAATCACAATTCACAACTTAAGAATTTTGGGGGAAAACATGGGTTCATAGAAGAAATCATCTTAATTCACCATTAATTCAACATTCTATTCATAATTCATCATATAAAAGCTTTTGAAATCGATTTGGAATTTAACCCATGCATAGATTGAAAACAAGGGTTTTTGGGGAACTTTGGAGACTTGAAATCATCTTTGAAATTGGCTCCTTGAAAGAAACTAAGTCAAGGATGAAGACTACCATACCTTTAGGGAAGAAACTCCACGAAAATTTCTTGAGAAAGTTGAAAACTTGACCTTGAAAGCTTGACTCCTTTATCTCCAATGGAGGTTTCTAGAGAGAGAACTTTTGGAGGGGAGGGAAGGTTTCTAATTTGGTGTTTTGAAATAATGAATTGAAAAGGAGTTTTAATACCTTCAAAAGCCTTAAAATACATAAATAAATCAATAATAACCGTCCCCCAACTAAACTAACTTAAAAAGGAGTTTACTAAACTAACCCCTCACTTGGCCGAATATGGACAGCAAAGAGGTGTGAAGGTGGGGTGACACCCCGTCCTGCATGTCCGTGGGTCAGGTCTGCAACTTGTCATTTTGGGTCCTTGACCTATGGACCATTCCCTACGGGGAGTGGATGGACCTACGGGGCGTAGGTCACATCCCTAGGTCCTCATTTTTTGACAGCTTTTTGGTTCTTGGGCAGCTTTGGGGGTTAGACTTTAGGGTCCTCCTCAAGGACCCCTTGGTTGGTCCTTGGGGAGTCGTACCTTGACGTTTAACCCCTAAACCCTCAACCAAAGCTCGGGACAATGTTTTACAACCTCAAACCTCACATCTACTCAAAGACAAACTCGTTAGGCTCTAGTTTCACCTATTCATTTTTTGGGCCGTTACAAACTCATATAGAACATACCGGTGTAGCATCGAAACATGGAATATGGGATGGATAGCTAAGAATGCTAGAGGCAAATCTAACTCATAATGAACCTCACCAATTGTCCTCAAAATCTCAAAAGGCCTAATATATCTGGGGCTAAGCTTGCCCCGCCTCCTAAATCTCATCACGCCCTTCATGGGCGATACTCGAAGGAATACTCTATCACCAACGGCAAATCTCAACGGTCGACACCTACGATCCATGCAACTCTGATGTCTGCTCTGAGCTGTCCTGAGCCTATCCTGAATCACTTTCACATGATTTAAGGCCTCCTGAAGCAAGTCTGTGCCGCGTGGCCTAGGCTCCGTAGACTCAAACCAACCAACCAGAGAGCGACAATGCCTACCATATAAGGCCTCGAACATGGACATTTGAATACTAAAGTGGTAGATGTTGTTGTACGAAAATTCTGCCAAGGGTAAAAAATGGTCCCACTGACCTCTAAAGTCCATGACACAGGCCCGCAACATATCCTCAAGGACCTGAATAGTGCACTCCGACTGGCCATTAGTCTGCGGATGAAATGTTGTGCTAAGGTCGACATGGGTACCCAACTCCTCCTGAAAGACCCTCCAAAAGCTGAAAGAAAATTGTTAATCCCTGTCTGAAATTATAGAAACAGGCACACCATGAAGACGAACCACCTCCCGAATGTTGATACGAGCTAATCTCTCTCCATTGAAGGAAGTATGAACGGGGAGGAAGTGTGCTGACTTGGTCAATAATCCACGATGACCCAAAAGCTGTCAACACCCCTGGAAGTCCTAGGAAAACCCACAACAAAGTCCATGGTGATACGCTCCCACTTCCATTCTGGAATGGGTAATCTTTGAAACTCACCACCATGCCTCAAATGCTCGGCATTTACCTGCTGGCAACACATGCAACGGGACACATAGTTTGAGATATCACTCCTCATACCGCTCCACCAGTAATCCTGTCTCAAGTCACAATACATCTTAGCGGTGCCCAGATGGATAGAATATCTAAAATCATGGGCCTCGCTAAAGATGAACTGAATCAAACCCCCAACTCTTAGAACACACAATCGGCGGCAAACCTCAACACCCCATCTAAATCTAAAGTGGCCAGCATCGCCTACCAATACTCTATCTCTGAGTGACACCAAAGACAATTCCTCGAACTGTCGGCACGGATCCGATCTAAGAAAGATGACTGAACCCCCACATGAGCTAACACTCGTCTAGAATCTGAAAGATCGAGTCGGATCATCTGGTTGGATAAGGAGTGGATGTCCGAAGCCAAAGGCCGCTCCAAAATAGAAAGGAAGGCTAGACTACCCATACTCACTGTCTTCCGGCTCAAGGCGTCCGCTACTACATTCACCTTACCCGGATGGTAGAGAATAGAGAGGTCATAGTCCTTCAGGAGCTCAATCCTATGGCACTGCCTCGAAGTAAGATTTCTCTCGCTCATAATGTACTAAAGGCTCTGGTGGTCGGTGTAGATCTCACAACGCACTCCATATAGGTAGTGCCTCTAAATCTTAAGCGCATAAACTACCGCCGCCAACTCTAAGTCATGAGTGGGGTAGTTTCTCTCATGCAGCTTAAGCTGCCTCGCCGCATAAGCAATAAACAGGCCCTGCTACATCAAAACACAACCCAAACCAATGCATGATGTGTCACAATAAACCGTGAATGCCTCGTCCTCAACTGGAAGAGTCAATATAGGAATGGTGGTAAGCAACTCCTCGAACCTCAGAAAGCTCCTCTCACACTCCTCCGACCACTCAAAGGGAACATCCTAGTGAGTCAACCGAGTCAAAGGTGCCGCTATAGTAGAAAAGCCCTCAACAAAACGCCTGTAGTACCCTGCCAATCCGACGAAGCTACGAATCTCAGTCATAGAGGTGGACCTGGCACATGCATGGTGTCACAAACCGATTCCTCGAGTCATGATGGAGCCTACTATAACCCATCAGTAGGCAAGTCAACCCATATCCCGGAACAACCAGTAATGGGATTGAGGGTAGAAAACTAAACCTGACAACACAATAATAATAACATCAATGACAAATGGAAGGGCAGAAGCAAGCCAAAACTATATACTAATAAAAGATCCCTCCCAGAACCTGGAAGTCACAAATACATAGCTACTAACAAAATGAGTACAGGTCCCAAAAGTGAACCACAGAAACAAGACTGTCTCAAAAAGCAAAAGACAAGTCAATATATAAATACAGAAGGAGACGGGCAAATCCAGGATGCTATGTGCTCACCCTCGCCTCCTAATATGACTGCAGCTGGCTCGAAATCAACGTTGATAGCTGGTGCTCAGACCTATATCACGAAAACAGATGTAGAGTGTAGTATGAGTACCAAAATGATAGGTACCCAGTAGGCATCATAGGCTTACTAAGCAAGAAAGGCAAAAGTAATATGAAATCCGAGAATCTAACATACTAACAAAAATAAGCAGGAGGGAACATCTAATAGTTATGTAAACGAGCATACTCACAAACAAAGAAAATAAAAGTATCTAACTAAATTTGACCGGGCTCCCATAAACCCCGCGGGTACGGTCGTGCAAAATATGAAAGTAAAACCCAAACGAACTCCCATAAGCTTGACAGGTGCAAAAAAGGGAGAGTTGAAATGAAGTAAAAGGATCCGATGAATTTTCCAAGATTACCACAACTTTTCGGACTTGAACTGAACTAATCCATGTGCCCGAAGCTTACCTAGAGCTATAGGGAAATAAGGACTTGAACTGAATGAAAATGAAGGATCAAGGACTTGAACCGAGATTTGGAGTAACCTAGGACTTGAACCAAGGCTAAGGATAATTGTGGACTTGAACCACATAAAATATGATCAAGGACTTGAACCGAGGTTAAGGGTAATCGTGGAATTGAACCACATAAAATATGACCAAGGACTTGAACTGAAGTTAAGGTAGCTATGGACTTGAACTAAGGCAAAAAGTGGCGGTGGACTTGAACAACGACGATATATACCAAGGTAAGGACTTGAACCATGCTCGGTGGGGGAACTGGGGACTTGAACCACGAGTAGAAGCGAGTCGGTTAGAAATAAGATCAGTTGTCAACCAAGCATCACGGGAAGTACCCTCAAATCGAGTGCCATCAATAAATCAGTCCAACCCAAAGCGTATCCAACCAGAATCGTCGAGTAGCTTCCAAACAAAGTATTCGAATACATCGGAACCAACATGACAAAGAGTTATGGATATAAGGTTCCAAGAGCGGTGTTACTGCCTTGCTAAGGCCCAGACTCAAGTCTACTATATTAGTCTACCGGGAGCTAAGTCGTCTAAAGCGACATCGGAGAGGTTTCAAGGCCTAACGACTCTAAAATACGCAAGTCTATGGCAATCGCTAGTCTAAGCCTAGACTAAGGCCAAACATGCTTTCAAATATACACATATGCCATAAAAAGGGCTCACCACAAGGTACAGATGATCAATAATTACATTAGACGTGCTTCAGTAACCCGGAGTACCCGAAATTAGAGCTTAAGCCATGGTTTCTAGGAATTTAGCATGCTCAACCACCAATTACCTCCAAAACCACAAAAATCAACATGCAAATGCTAAATCATGCTCAATCTAAGGGGAGGAAAGCCGTAGCATATCTTTAGGCCGACCGCAAGCGCTCCAAACCACTTCGCCGGAGCTTTTCCTTCACGAACGGCTTTTGAACGATGTTACACTATCAAATATAGGATCACAACGTTATTACGATCATTTAGACACCAAAATCACAACAAACAAAGACATGTCAATTTTAGAGTCGAAACAGGTATCGTGGGACCCGCACCAAACTTTCTGGATTTGACTCTACCAAAAGACCCAAAACAGTACCCCCCGAAGTTGTGTTACAAAATGGAGCACAATTTGGGGCACAAAACGTAGCAAATCCCAACATGCGAAAAAACCACACTTTAAGTAACTTAAAATGAAAGCATGCAGCAGGTAAAACTCAGAATTTACAAGAATCGAAGGGTACCCAGCCCTCCCTGAATACTCTACGACTTAGCCTCGATAATTCTTGACACGTGGTACTTTGAATCACCCAAAACGAGCTAAAATGAGCAAGATTTCACCAATTCAAGAAAGCCAACAACAAGAATTCGAAATAGGGCTAAGCAGTCTGGTTTATCGTAATTTTTACCTTGAACGACGCATACCCAACAACTTCTGATTAATCTACAGCGAAGACACAAAAAAAACGAAGCTCCCGAACTTCAAATCGCCTTATTTGGCCAAGAAATGAGGGAGATATGAGCTTTTAAAGGTTTCAAAAAGTGTACTGATTTTCTGCTATATAAACCAGATTTCAGCCTTTATTTTCGAAAACTTAAAATCTCCGACGGGCCACTCTGAACTCGTTCGGAACCCCGTGCACGCAAACGAGATATGCAACCAGACCAAATTTGATATTCTGGACTCAATGGAACAATCAAAATTTCCATACGAGGTCATCTTGACAAAAAGTGGGTCCCACACCTAACCGTCATTATTAGTCAAAAACCACAAAGGGGCTCGGAAAAACTTGGAATCCTCGGGACACGAACGAAGGGTCAATCTAGACCAAACTCGACATTCCGAAATTAACTGCGCTGACAAAATTCTCATCCGAGCGCGTTTTCTTAAAATGTTGACTAAAGTCAAACTTAGGCTTAAACTTAAAGTTAAAACACCTAATCGCACAAACTCACACAGAAAATCTCAGGAGTCATGCCGACCATAATACTAGCCTAAAATGACCCTTATGGAGCTGATGGAATCGTCAGAATTGGATTCTGATGTCATCTTCTTGAACTTTTGATCGAAAATGATCATCCAAGGTTCATTAGCTCCAAATATACTAGACTCGCATAAATACCAAACGAACGACGAGGTGACCAAACTGTCAGTCCCAGCAAGTCATAAATGAATTGGGCTCGCTAGAGTAACACTCTAAATGACACACAGAAGGCAAAACACAGAAATGACAAGGAAGGTCATTAAAACATCCACTAGTAAAGGTCAAGAAGTACCTGAAGGCTCAAACAAGCCAGGAAACTGCTCTCTCATATCCTGCTCGATCTCCCAGGTAGCCTCCTCGATTGGACAATGCCTCCAACTGACCTTAACAACAAGAATAGCTCTCAAGCGCAATCTCCTCACATCTCTAGCTAGAATGGCAACTGGTTTCTCTACAAATGTCAAACGGTCATCCAACTCAACTGCATCATACTGGAGCACTTGGGACTCATCAGGAACATACCGGCGCAACATCGAGACATGGAAAACCAGGTGGATGGCTGTAAATGCTGGAAGTAGGGACAACTCATAAGCAACCTCCCCAATTGTCCGAAGTATCTCAAAATGCTCAATGTACTTGGGGCTAAGGTTGCCCCCACCTCCCAAACCTCATCACGCCTTTCATGGACGACACATGGAGAAATACCTGATCACTAACAGAGAATCTCAAAGGTCCACGCCTCCGATCTGCATAACTCTTGGGCTTACTCTGAGACGTCCGGAGTCTATCCTGAATCACTCTCACCTGATCCATAGCCTCCTGAATCAAATCCGTACCCTACGGCCTAGGCTCTATAGACTCAAACTAGCCCACCGGAGAGCAACAACGCCTACCATACAAGGCCTCAAATGGGGCCATCTAAATACTAGACTGGTAGTTGTTGTTATACGCAAACTCCGCCAAAGGAAAGAACTAGTCCCAATGACCACCAAACTCCAGAACACATGCCCGCAACATGTCCTCAAGGACCTGAATAGTACGCTATGACTGACCATCAGTCTGCGGGTGGAAAGTTGTGCTAAGGTTAACCCGGGTGCCCAACTCATCCTGAAAGGTCCTCCAAAAGCTAGATGTGAACTGAGAACCCTGGTCTGATATGATAGAAACTGGCACCCCATGAAGTCGAACCACCTCCCGAATGTAGATACGAGCCAACCTCTCTGCGCTAAATGAAGACTGAATAAGAAGGAAGTGTGTTGACCAGGTCAGTCAATCAACGATGACCCAAATCCTATGAACGCCTCTAGAAGTCTGCGGTAATCCCGCCACAAAATCCATAGTAATGCAATCCCACTTCCTCTCCGGAATGGGTAATCTCTGAAACTCACCACCAGGCCTGAAATACCCGGCATTTACCTATTGCAGCACAAGCAACAAGAAACAAAGTCAGCAATATCTCTCTTTATTCCACTCCACCAGTAATGTTACCTCAAATCATGATACATCTTCGTTGTGCCCAGATGGATAAAGTATCTAGGCTCATGGGTCTCACAAAGTATCAACCATATCAAATCCCTAACTTTCGGAACACAGATGCGGCCGGTGAATCTCAACACTCCATCAGGATCTAAAGTAGCGTGACCACCATCACCCGCTAACACTCGGTCTCTAAGGCCAACCAAGGCCCCATCCTCAAACTGGAAACCACGTATCCTATCAAGGAAAGAAGACTGAACTCTCATATAGGCCAACACGTGTCTAGAATCTGAGATATCCAATCGAATCATGCTATTGGGTAAGAACTGAATGTCCAAAGCGAAGGGTTGATCCTCAATGGATAAGAAGGCTGGACTACCCATACTCACTGTCTTACGGCTCAAGGATTCCTCTACCACATTCGCCTTTCCCTTACGATCGAGAATAGAGAGGTTGTAGTCCTTCAAGACCTCAATCCAATGATGCTGCCTCGAATTAAGGTCCCTCTGGCTAATGATGTACTGAAGACTCATGTGATCGATATAGATCTCACATCGAACTCCATATAGGTAGTACATCCAAATCTTAAGCACGAAAACTATTGTCGCCAACTCTAGGTCATGGATGGGGTAATTGCGCTTATGCATCTTAAGCTGCCTCGATGCATAAGCAATAACCCGACCCTGCTGCATCAAAACACAACCCAAACTAACACCGGATGCGTCACAATAAACCATGAATGCCTCGCCCTAAATAGGAAGAGTCAATATATGAGCGGTGGTAAGCAACTCCTTGAGCCTCAAAAAGCTCCTCTCACACTCCTCCTCTCACTAAAGGGAATATCCTGGCGAGTCAACCAAGTCAAAAGTGTCGCTATAGTAGAAAATACCTCAACAAAACTCCGTAGTACCCTACCAATTCGACGAAGCTATGAATCTCAGTCACAGAGGTAGGCCTGGTCCAGTCATGGATAACCTCAATCTTCACCGGATCCACCAGAATGCCATCCTTGGACACCACGTGCCCCAAGAATGCTACAGACTGAAGCAAAAACTTGCACTTTGAGAACATGGCATAAAGCCGATGATCTCTCAAAGTCTGAAGCACTATCCTCAAATGTTGCTGATTCTCACTCCGACTCCATGAGTATACCAATATATCATCGATGAAGACTATAACAAATGAGTCAAGGTACGACCTGAATACACGAGTCATCAAGTCCATGAAGGCTTCCGGGGGATTAGTCAACCCAAAAGACATCACTAGGAACTCATAATGGCCATAACAACTCCAAAATGCGGTCTTAGGGATGTTTGTTTCCCTAATCCTCAACTGGTGGTAACCGGATCTCAGATCTATCTTAGAAAACACCTCGTCACCCTGAAGCTGGTCAAATAGGTCATCAATGCGAGGCATGGGGTAACGGTTCTTCACCGTCACCTTGTTCAGCTGCCTGTAATCAATACACATCCGCATAGTACCGTCCTTCTTCACAAACAAAACTGGGGCACTCCAAGGCGATACACTAGGCTGAATGAATCCCTTACCCAAGAGATCCTGAAGATGAACATTGAGCTCTGCGGGGGCCATACGGTATGGTGAAAGAGAAATAGGACGAGCCAAGTCAATGGCAAAATAAACATCACGGTCTGGGGGTAAGCCAGATAGGTCGGTAGGAAACACAACAACAAACTCTCGGACTACTGGCAACTGAAACAATCGTAGGGCCCTCGCTACTAACATCTCTAACATAAGCCAAGTAAGCCAAACATATGCTAGTCACTAACCTCCGAGCCTGAATGCAAGAAATCACCCCAACCGGTGTGCGACTATAAAAGCCCTGCCACACCACTGGAGGAATACCGAGCATGGCTAAGGTAACGGTCTTGGCATAACAACCAAATTTGCTCGGTGAGAGGATAACCAGTCCATGCCCAGAATCATGTCGAAATCCAACATATCATGTAAAATAAGATTAGCCCGAGTGTCTCGCCCATGAATAAACACCAAACAAGATCTAAAGATCTTATCCACTACTAAAGAATCACGTACTGGGTCAAAACGTGTAACGACACTACTAAGGGCTCAAGGATCATACTCAATCGAGGAGCACAATAAACAGATACATAAGAATAAGTGGAGCCTGGATCAAATAAAGATGAGGCAGGCTGATGACATTAAAGTATCGTACATGTAATCACATCGTCCAAAACCTCGACCTCTACTCTAGTTGGAGCTGCATAAAAGTGACCATGGGTGCCTTTACCCCGTGCATCAACTCTGCCACATGTCTTGCCTTCCTAGGGACCTCTCCGTACACCCTGAAGACCACCCCGATGATCATGATCCTGACCTCCTCTAGTTAGAGGTACTGGTGCTGGTGTGGGTCTAGCTGGTTGTGGAGCTAGTGTGGCTGACCTACAGAGAGGACACTCTCTGGACCAATGATCAAGCTCCCCGCAGTCATAACAACCCTGTGGTGGTCTGCTCGTAACTGGAGGCCGGCCACCCCGGCCTGAAGAACCTGACTGAGAACCACCTAGACCTTGACGGTGCTGGTCACCCTCTGTAGTATGAAGCGATGCCTGGAATGGGTGACTGGACTGATCCTGCTGGAACCTCTAGCGGGGCCTGTCATGTGAGTCTCTAGGCCTGAAACAGGGCCCTCTGTGACTATCATCCCAGGCCCTCTTGCCACTGCCCCCTTAGGCCTCGCGATAGAGCTGCTCAAGAGTGTGAGCGTGGTCCACAATATCAAGAAAGGAATAGCTCACTGAAACCATGCACTGAGTCTCTATGCGCAGTTGTAGCCTTAAACTCTAACAAAACACTAAACCCTCTCCTCCTCCTTCGTCGGTAAGATCATAGTAGCATGACGGGAAAGCTCTTGGAATTCGGCCTCATACTCAGATACAGTCATAGAGCCTTGATCCAACCTCAAAAAATCATCACGAAGAAGATCTGTGACGCTTTGCGGGATAAATCGAGCCTAGAATGCCTTAAAGAACTCTACCCAAGATACCGGTGGAGACCTAACTGGCCTGGTCTCCAAGTAAGAACGCCACCACTTATTGGCAGGCCCATTGAACTGATAAGCAGTGAAGTCAGTCCCTCTCGCCTCTACCAGACCCAAAGTATGTAGCTGCTCCCGGCAAGTAGTAAGGAACTAATGAAAATCCTCTCCAAAAGCCCTAGAAAACCTCGGCGGTGACAATCTCATAAACACCCCGAGCATCTTCTGCCCTTATAGTGGCAAGATCTCATCTAAAACATCTGGCTGGGCGGCGGCAGGTGACGGTGGCTGCTGAACCTCTAGAGCCATTGGGGTGGGCTGACACTGCGATGCCGGAACTAAAGCTAGTGCTAGAGTTGGGGCTGGAGCCTATTGTTGTATACCCCATATGCCCGCTAAAATTTGGGCAAGCATCGCCTGTCGGTCAGGAGCAGCGGCTGGTGCGGGTGGTGGCTGGGTTGGTCCTGGTCCCACCGGTTGAGGAGGAACATGATCTACTTGAGGTTCCGCCTCCGGCTTTGGAGTCCTCTCTCTATCTCGGGCTGGTGCTGTAGCCCTACCTCGACCTCTAGATTGGCCTCTACCCCTAGTTGGGGCTCTATTTGTGGGCTCAGGTGCATCACTCCCTGCCGCTCCTGTGCGCGTGCGAGCCATCCTGTGAAAGAGTGAAACAAATAAGATTCCATGAAACCAATTTAGACATATGATGCACAAAATTGATACAAAACAGGGAATCTTCCTAACGACATCATATAGCCTTTCAAAGATAAGTCACGGACGTCTCCGCACCGATCCGCCAGACTCTACTAGACGTTAGCTCTATATAAGTGAGACCGGTGAACCTGGGGGTCTGATACCAACTTGTCATGACCCGATTCCTCAAGTCATGATGGCACCTATGTATCCCGAAACAACTAGTAATGAGATTGAGGGTAGAAAACTAAACCCAACACCACAATAATAATAACAACAGGAATCACATATGGAAGGGTGAAAGCAAGCCAAAACTATGTACAAATAAAATATCCCTCCCAGAACCTGGAAGTCACAAAGTACAGAGCTACTAACAAAATGAGTACAAGTCCCAAAAGTGGACCACTTCAACAAGACTGTCTCAAAAAGCAAAAGACAGGTCAATATAAAAATACAGAAGGAGATGGGAAAATCCAGGACGCTATCTGCTCACCCTCGCCTCTTAATATGACTGCAACTGGCTCGAAATCAACGCTGATAGCTGGTGCTCGGACCTGCCTCACGAAAACAGATACAAAGTGTAGTATAACTACCAAAATGACAGGTACCCAGTAGGCATCATATGCCAACTTATCAAGAAAGGCAAAAGTAATATGAAATGCGAGAATCTAACATACAAACAAAAATAAGCAGGAGGGAACATCTAATAGGTATGCAGTCTGATCCCTTGAAGCTACTCAGTTGGTATCGTAGGAAATTCCTTGTCCATATCTACTTTGTTACTTGTTTCCTCGTGTGTTTGTTGGAGATCAATGTATAGTGGCGGCCTGAAGAATTTGTCATTGCATATTTTGTTACATTGGTATACCCCCCCCATCAAATATACAAATCAAATAACAACTTGGATTTGGTTACTGGTTTTGTCTTGGGAAAATGATTTCCATGGCCTTAAAGAGCGAGGGTCATTTAACATGCTATATGTGTACTAGAAGGTTAAGTGGCAAGTGATTGACTAAGGATCTATTTGTGAATTGATGTTAAAGTTCACCATCTTTTGTTATGTTGTTTTGATAATTGAAAAATGCTTCAAGTTTAAGGGTAAAGAAACTGAGGCAGATTATGTAAGAACTTAAAGTCTCGAACCTAACTTTGATAATGAAACAAATCAGTAATCAACTCATTGACTGTAAGCTGTCAGTATCTTCAAGTTAAATGTATTGCAACCAGCTTAAAAGGTTATGTATTTTCTGCATTTCTAAGTAATGGTTTTCCTTGTTTATTTGCTTTAAAAATCATAGATGGTAAAGTAGTACTAGTTAGATGGTAAGCCTAGATGACCCGCACCTTTGCTTTATTCATTATAAAAAAATCTTAGCTTAGTGATAAGGAACATATAAAATACACAAAAGTATCTGCATTAGTTACAGGGGTAGGGCATTCCAACTAAACAAATTAACTAAACAGTTAGACTTCAGATAAGAGGTTTGAGTTTTTGTGCTAGCAAAGCATTTGGTGTTGCTTTCTGTCCATAAATACCAAAAAATGACTGATGGGACCATTCCCTAAATCTTTCTGTTGATTTTATCAACTCTCCAAAAATATCATTTTTCATAGGCTTGCTTCACTGTCTGAGGCATGACCCGTTTCAATCCAAAAGTTGTAAGGAAGAAGTTCCAAGCTTGAGTAGTAACTGCAATGTTTCACATGGTTGATACTTGCTGAGTTTTGCTGACACAAATAGCACCAGTGTTAGTTCTTTTGCATAGGTTGTCTTGGGTTAGACATGACCCTCTTACAAATGTAAAGTGTGTGATTTCATATTCTTTAGAAACTTACATAGTTGACCAATATAATTTTTTTTCCTAATCTTTAATGCTCTCTCTTTACATCTATTTATTACAAGAAACATATGAAGAGATCTTACGGGAAAAATGGTATCTCAATCTGATATTGATCAATCTAAAGCATATTACCAAGCTGTGGGAGGAGAAAAGAAGAAAAGAATATACGGTCTTGGATCTGAAGCGAAAAATTCTACAAGCATAAGCTTTGTGCCTCATCATCTGTACGACCTTCAGTTTCTCAATCAACATCAACAACAAATATTGATGAATTTGTAAAGGAAATACTTCCTACACTTACTAATCATTTTCTTCCTGTTATTATGGAGCGGGTACAAGAAGTGATTACTCTTGTTGACAATCCGTCACCTTTGACCCCCATAGTGCCTCCTCCTGCTACTACTAATGAGAAAGAGGTTGATCCCTTAGTTTCAAGTGACGATGATGCTATCCCATAGTTCCCTGCAGCTTTAACTTTTGATCTTGTCTGTTGTTTTGGAAATTACAAATTGTGCAGTAACAATAGTTTATCAATGTAGTTGCTTTTAAGAATAGTTGATACATTGCTTTTGATGTTTTGCACTAAAAATATGTGATTTGAATTTTGCTATCTACATATTTTGAATAGTCTAAGTATTATTTCATGTGAATGTTGGTTATTTTAGGGGTATTTAATAATTGTCATTTAATTTATTTCAACAGTGTAGATTTAAAATAAATAAATAAAATTATTTTGAAAGAAATTTTTTAGCAACAAATTTAATAATGATTTGGTTGTTTCTATAAAAAAATATTGGCGACGGACTAGCGACGAACTTTTAAGTGGAAATTGTGCAGAATATTTTGCGACATATTAGTGACCGACACTCCGTCGCGAAGTTATCCAAAGTGATGAAATAAATTATGAAATTTGCAACGAATTATATAAAGTATAATTGGAATTAAATTAAATGATCAAAAAAGTACATCAAAACACCTCACAAAAAAATCAAACTGCACCAATGACATTAGAATATCGAAACAAAAAAATGATCAAAATTAAACTATTTTTCATAACTGTACGAATAATAACAAAAAAATTATTTTTTCCTCATAAATGTACAAAACATATAAAAATAAAAAAAGGTACATCAAAACACCTCAAAAAATTCTCAAACTGCACCAATAACCTTAGAATATGGAAAAAAATGATCAAAAGTTTACTCTTTTTTAGAACTGTACAAAAAATAAAAAAAAATTAATTTTTCCTCATAAATGTTCGAAACATATAAAAATCAAGAAAAGTATATCAAAACACTTCAAAAAATTGTCAAACTGCACCAATGACCTTAGAAAATCGAAACAAAAAAATGATCAAAATTTTAGACTTTCTATAACTGTCCGAAACATAACAAAAAAATTATTTTTTCCTCGTAAATGTACGAAACATATAAAAATCAAGAAAAGTACATCAAAACACCTCAAAAAATTCTCAAACTGCACAAATGACCTTAGAATATCGAAACAAAAAAGGGATCAAAACTTTACTCTTTTTTTCGAAACTATCCAAAAAATAATAAAAATATTAATTTTTCTTCGTAAATGTACGAAACATATAAGAATCAAGAAAACTACATCACAACACCTCAAAAAATTCTAAAATTGTAGCAATGACCTTAGAATAATGAAACAAAAATATGATCAAAATTTTTATCTTTTTCGTGACTGTCCGAAAAATAACAAAAAAAATAATTTTTTCCTCATAAATGTATGAAAGATACAAAATGAAGAAAAGTACATCAAAACACCTCAACAAATTCTCAAACTGCATCAATGACTTTAGAATATAAAAATTAAAAAATAATCAAACTTTACTCTTTTTCTTAACTGTCCGAAAAATAAGAAAAAAATTAATTTTTCTTTGTAAATGTACGAAACATATAAAAATCAAGAAAGTACAACAAAACACCTCAAAAAATTCTCAAACTGCACCAATGGTCTTAGAATATCGAAACAAAAATTCAGCAAAATATTAATCTTTTTGTAATTATTCGAATAATAACAAAAAAAATGTTTTTCCTCATAAATGTACGAAACATATAAAAATCAAGAAAATTACATCAAAACACATCAAAAAAATCTCAAACTACACCAATGACCTTAGAATATCGAAACCAAAATGATCAAAATTTAAATCTTTTTTGTAATTATTCGAATAATAACAAAGAATTTTTTTTCCTCGTTAATGAACGAAACATATAAAAATCAAGAAAAGTACATCAAAACTCCTCAAAAAAATTCTAAAACTGCACCAATGACATTAGAATATCGCAACAAAACATGATCAAAATTTTACACATTTTCGTAACTGTCCGAAAAATAAAATAAAAATTAATTTTTCCTCGTAAATATACAAAACATATAAAAAAATAGTACAATAAAACACCTCAAAAAATTCTCAAACTGCACCAATGACCTTAGATTATCGAAACAAAAAAATTGATAAAAATTTTACTCATTTTGTAACTATCCGAAAAATAAGAAAAAAGTTAGTTTTTCCTTGTAAATGTACGAAATATAAAAAAATCAAGAAATGTACATTTAAACAGCTAAAAAAATTCTCAAATTTCACCAATGACCTGAGAATATCGAGAAAAAAAATGTTCAAAATTTAACTCTTTTTCATAACTATCTGAATAATACAAAAATAATAATTTTTCCTCGTAAATGTACGAAACATATTAAAATCAAGAAAAGTACATCAAAACACCTCAAAAAATTCTCAAACTGTACCAATGACGTTAGAGTGTCGAAACAAAAAATATGAAATAAATTTTACTCTTTTTCGTGACTGTTCAAAAAATTTAAAAAATAATAATTTTTACTCGTATGAAACATATAAAAATAAAGAAAATTACGTCAAAACACCTTAAAATATTCTCCAACAGCACCAATAACCTTGAAATATCGAAAAAAAATGATCAAAATTTACTCTTTTTTGTAACTGACCGTAAAATAACAAAAAATTAAATTTTCCTCATAAATGTCCAAAAGATATAACAATCAAGAAATGTACACCAAAATACTTCAAAATATTCTCAAACCGCACCAATGATATTATAATATCGAAACAAAAAAAAATTAAATTTTAACTCTTATTTGTATCAGTCCAAAAAATAACAAAAAAATTAATATTTCCTAGTAAATGTATGAAACATATAAAAATCAAGAAAAATACATCAAAACACCTCAAAAAATACTCAAGTTGTACCAATGACCTTAGAATATAAAAGCAAAAAAGTAATCAAAATTTTACTCTTTTTCGTAACTGTCTGAAAAACAACAAAAACAATTATTTTTTCCTCGTAAATGTACGAGACATATAAAAATCAAGAAAAGTACTTCAAAACAAATCAAAATATTCTCAAACTGCACCAATGACCTTAGAATATCAAAACAAAAAAATAATCAAAATTTACATCTTTTTCCTAACTGTCCGAAAAATAACAAAAAAAATAATTTTTCCTCGTAATTTTACTGAACATATAAAAATAAAAAAAAGTACAGCAAAACACCTCAAAAAATTCTCAAACTGCACCAATGAAGAATAGAATATCGAACCTAAAAAATGATTAAAATTTTACACTTTTTCTAAACTGTACGAAAATTAATTAAAAATTTAATTTTTCCTCTTAAATGTACGAAACATATAAAAATCAAGAAAAGTACATAAAAACGCCTCAAAAAATTCTCAAACTGCACCAATGACCATAGAATATCGGAAAAACAATGATCAAAATTTTACTCTTTTTCGTTACTTCCCGAAAAAGAACAAAAAAATTCATTTTTCCTCGTAAATGTACGAGACATATAAAAATCAAGAAAAGTACATCAAAACACCTCAAAATATTCTCAAACAACACCAATTATCTTAGAATATCGAAACAAAAAAATGATCAAAATTTCACTCATTTTCATAACTTTCTGATAAAAAACTAAAAAAAATAATTTTTCCTCGTAAATGTACAAAACATATAAAAATCAAGAAAAGTACATCAAAACACATCAAAAAATTCTCAAACTGCACCAATGACCTTCGGATATCGAAACAAAAAAATGATCAAAATTTTACTATTTTTCCTAACTATCCAAAAAATAAAATTAAAATTAATTTTTCCTCGTAAATGTCTGAAAGATATAAATATCAAGAAAATTACATCAAAACACCTCAGAAAATTTTCAAACTGCACCAATGACTTTAAAATATCGAAACAAAAAAATGATAACTTTTTTACTGTTTTAGTAACTGTCAAAAAAATAACAAAAAAATATTTTTTCCTCGTAAATGTCCGAAAGATATAAAAATACATCAAAACACCTCAAATAATTCTCAAACTGCATCAATGACCTTAGAATATCAAAACCAAATAATGATCAAAATTTTACTCTTTTTCGTAACCGTCCAAAAAGTAACCCAAAATTTCATTTTTACTCGTCAATGTATGAAACATATAAAAATGGAGAAAAGTACATCAAAACACCTCAACAAATTTTCTAACTACACCAATGACCTTAGAATATCGAAACAAAAAAATGATAAAAATTTTAATCTTTTCCGTAACTATCCGAAAAATAACAAAAAAATTAATTTTTCCTCTAAAATGTTCAAAACATATAAAAATCAAGAAAAGTACATCAAAACACCTTAAAAAATTCTCAAACTGCACCAATGACCTTAGAATGTCGAAAAAAAAAAAAATGATCAATATTTTTCTCTTTTTTGTAATTGTTCTAAAAATAATAATAAATTTAATTTTTCTTCGTAAATGTCCGAAAGATATAAAAGTAAAAAAAAAGTACATCAAAATGCCTCAAAAAATTATCAAACAGTACCAATGACGTTAGAATATCAAAACAAAAAAAGGATCAATATTTTACTGTTTTTCGTAAATGTTCAAAAAATAACAAAAAATAACAGTTTTTCTCGTAAATATACGAAACATATAAAAATCAAGAAATGTACATCAAAACACCTCAAAAAATTCTCAAACTGCAGCAATGACCTTAGAATATTTAAAACAAAAAAATGATCAAAATTTTACTCTTTTTCGTAACTGTCTAAAAAATAACAAAAAAAATAAGATTTCCTCATAAATGTACAAAATATATTAAAATCAAGAAAAGTACATCAAAACACCTCAAAAATTCTCAACTACAACAATTACCTTAGAATATTGAAACAAAAAATGATTAAAATTTTACGCTTTTTCGTAACTGTCCGACAAATAACAAAAAAAATTATTTTTCCTCGTAAATGTACGAAACATATAAAAATCAAGAAAAGTATATCAAAACACTTCAAAAATTGTCAAACTACACCAATGACCTTAGAATATCGAAACAAAAAAATGATCAAAATTTTAGTCTTTCTATAACTGTCCGAAACATAACAAACAAATTATTTTTTCCTCATAAATGTACGAAACATATAAAAATCAAGAAAAGTACATAAAAACACCTCAAAAAATTCTCAAACTGCACAAATGACCTTAGAAAATCGAAACAAAAAATGGATCAAAACTTTACTCTTTTTTCGTAACTGTCCAAAAAATAATAAAAATATTAATTTTTCTTCGTAAATGTACGAAACATATAAAAATCAAGAAAACTACATCAAAACACCTCAAAAAAGTCTAAAACTGTAGCAATGACCTTAGAATATCAAAAAGTAATGATAAAACTTTTACTCCTTTTCGTTATTGTCTGAATAATATGTAATGACCCTCTAGGTCATTTCTGTGTACCTGCCTTCTTTTCATCGGTTAGATATTTCCTACAACGACCCCAAGTCATTTATGTCTTGCTGGCACAAACAGTTCGGTTGCCTGGTTGTTCGTTTGGCTTTTGTGCAGCTTTTCGTGTTTTAGAGGCCTTAAATCTTGAAAAGTGACTTTTAGTCAGTTCATCAGGAAAACGGCCTCAAAACGGAATTTTGACAGTTCCATCAGCTCTGAAATGGCCAAATAAGGCTAAAAGTGTGGTTGACTCGAGTCCTGAGGCTTTCGGTGCAAGTTTAAACCATTTTTAGCGTTTTAGCCTTGAAAACTAGCATGCGGTTGACTTTGGTCAACATTCTTGGAAAACGTGTCTGAATGCAAATTTTGATAGCGCGGTTAGTCCGGAACGTCGAGTTTGGTCTAGAAAGACCTTTCATTTGACTCTCGAGGCCTCCAGACTCATTCTGAGCCCCTCGGTGGATTTTGGTTTAAAATGGTCTTTGGGAGTGGGACCCACTTGTTATCGAGATGACCTCTGATAAAAATTTTAGCTACGCTGTTGAGTTTGGAATGTCGATTTTAGTCGGATAGCATATCTATTTTATTTTTGTCGGGTTTCGAATGAATCTCGAGCACCCCGTCGGAGATTTTAAAGTTGGCAAAACGAATCAGCTTTTCAGCTGATATATATAGCTGCTATAGGCCATTTCAGCTTCATTTCTCAAATTCAAACCTTCATAACTCTCTCATTTCAAGTCCAATTTTAGTAGTTCGAAGGTCCATCTTGTGGGGTTTTTCGCAAGGAATGTGTTGGTGAGCTCGAAAACTGATTTGGGGTCTCCGTTTGAGGTAATTTTGTGAAATACCTGATGATACGACCCTTTTTGCGAGCTTGATTTTGGGAATTTTTTAGACTTGATATCTCAGCCATTTTAGGTTCGATTTCGGTGATTCTTGGGGCTATCTTGAGTGGTTTTTCGAGGAGAACGCATTGGCATGGTTGGAATTCTTATTTGTAGCTTCGTTGTAGGTAAGAATTATGTTTTAGCTGCTGCCATAGCTCATTTTTAGCTCAATTTTTGGGAAATTTTGGAAGATGATTTCTTGGCCATTTTAGGTCTGAATTTGGTGATTCAAGAGCCTAGATTGTGGGGTTTTTTGTGAGGATCATCATGGTGTGGTTGGTTTCAACAGTTGGGCCCTCATTTCTGGTAATTTTTGTAAATATCAGCTGCCATTGTTGTTCATTTTTAGCGTAATTTTGGGCTTTTTGTTTCATGTTTGTGTTGGGACTGTTCTGACCCCCGAATTGTGTTCCAATTTGGAACACAAGTTCGGGGAGTTGTTTAAAACCTATTTTTGGGGTTAATTTCAGAATTTCTGTTTAAAACCTATTTTTGGGGTTAATTCCAAATTTTTTGTTTAAAACCTATTTTTGGGGTTAATTCCAGAATTTTTGTTTAAAACCTATTTTTGGGGTTAATTCCAAAATTTTCGTTGCAGGTCCCACTTTCCTCAGTTTTTACCCCAAAATTGGTAAGCCTCTGTTTCTTGTGAATTTAGTGTCTAAACGACCGTAACGACATTGTGATTCTGTTTTTGCTAGCGTGGCAGCGATCCGAGGTTGTTCCGAAGGGAAAAGCTCCAGCGGAGTAGTTTGGAGTGCGCGTGTTCGGCCTACAAGTAGGCTACGACTTCCCTTTTCTTTTAGATTGAGTCTGAATGTGTGAGTGTATGTAGATTTGCATGAATATTGGGGCGGGGAACTAGATTAGCATGCTATGTTCGATAAAATTCATAATTAGGCTATCTCCGGGTTCAGCAGGTACTTGAATTGTTATATTTGATCATCCTTACTTCCTTGATTGGCCTGGTTTTGACTTTTGAGTTATATTGGAGCATGTTTGGCCTTAGTCTAAACTTAGACAAGTCATGCCATAGACTCACGATTGTTCAAAGCCGATAGATTATATTATTTCTGCCCCGGTGTGACTTTGAGCAGCGTAGGTCCTGCTAGACTGATATAGCAGACTTGGGTCTGATAGAGATGAGTCTTAGCTAGGCAGTGACTTAACTATGGTAATTAACATCGATAATTCTCGTATGATCCTAACCTTCTGCATTTCTTGTCTCCCTTCGGGACTGTTCGGTGATACATACGGCTTCAGTTTGGTTCTCTTGTCATCGTGAGATACTTAGAGGATATAGAAGATGGTTACGAAGAATTGCCCATCACTTTTAGATGCGGGAATCCTTGGATGGCTTATTTGGAAGATTTACGCTGTCGTGGTAACTTAACATGAGGTTTCACCCGCGGTTCGAGGTCCGAGCTCTGTTCTTCCTGCTGCTTATTTACCCTCCTATAATGGAGTAGACATAAAGAGTCCCCTCCCCTTGGGTTATATCACTTTATCTACGAGTAGTCGACATCCGTGGTTCGAGATTCGGGCTCTGTGTTTTCCCTTTCAGAGTTTGGCTCTATCGGCGTATCTACTATAGGCAGACTCACCCGTAGTTCGAGGTCGGTGCTTTGTTCTTCCTGCCGCTGCTTATTTAGTCTCCTATAATGGAATCGACATACAGAGTCCGCTCCCCGCCCCCCTTAGGTTATATCACTTTATCTATGTGTAGTCGACATCCGCGGTTCGAGGTCCGGGCTCTGTGCTATCTCTTGAAGAGTTCGGCTCTATCAGCATATCTACTATAGACAGACTCACCCGCAGTTGGAGGTCCAGGATCTATGTTTCTTTTCTTTCATAACTCGGGAATAGAGACATTTTTGTAATGCCTTGGGTTTACAAATCTCCTCTAGTCTTAGTTTAGCTTTTTTGTGTACCTGTCGGGCATATAGGGGTCTGTTTGGGTTTTTACTTCAATTTGCGCACGAGAGTACCTTCTGGGCTTATGGGGGTCAGTTGGAGTAGTCACCTTAGGTTTGTTTGCCTTACACTCATGTGCATACCTTTACTTTTCTTGTTCGTGACCTCTGTCTGTGTTTTATTCTAGTATTTCCTATTGCCTTTACCTTTCTTACTCAGTCGACCTCTGATGTCTACTGGGTACCTTTTTACTAGTACTCATACTACACTCTGCATCTATTTTTGTGATGCACGACCGAGCACTAGTCATCAGCACCGCCATTCGAGCCAGCAACAGCCAGCATCCAGAGGCGAGGGTGAGCATAACATCTTGATCATCGTCGTCTCCTTCTGTACATATATTTTGTGGCTTGTCTTTTGTACTCAAGACAGGCCTTCTGTAGTTGCATATATTTTTGTATGTTGGTCCACTTTTGGGACTTGTACTCTTAGTATGGCTCTGTACTTGTGACTTCCAGGTTCTGAGAGGGATTCACTTCTTATGTATGTAATCTTTTAGCTTGCCTTATTCCTTTTTGTTGTTATTATTTCTAGCACTTGGTTTTGCCCTTTTACTCACTACTAGTTGTTTTGGGTTTCGGGTTGGCGTACCTACTGGTGGGATATAGTAGGTGCCATCACGACTTGAGGAATTGGGTCGTGACAAGTTGGTATCAGAGCCCTAGGTTCACCGGTCTCACTTGTACAGAGCTAACGTCTAGTAGAGTATTGCGGATCGGTGTGGAGACGTCTGTGACTTATCTTCGGGAGGATACAAGATGTCGTTAGGAAGAGTCCCTATTTTGTACATTTTTGTGCATCGTATGTCTAAATTGGTTTCATGGAATATCATTTGTTTCACTCTTATTCTTTTGTGTCTATTTATTGCACTCCTAGATTGAGTATGAGCCCTTAGCAGTGTTGTTACGCATTTCGACCTCGGTAGGTGATTCTTTAGTAGTGGATCAAATCTTTAGATCTTGTTTGGTGACTATTAATGGGCAAGACACTCGGGCTGATCTTATTTTAGTTGATATGTTAGATTTCGACATGATTCTGGGCATGGACTGGTTATCACCTTGATGTTTGTGTAATCAAGATAGAACTTCCTATTCAAGTGTCTACGATCGTACAATAGTAATATAACACAAATGAATGGGTTGGGGTCGAGTCCCAAGGGAGCGAGTTAAGTGTGAATATGCTAGACTCAACCATAGCTAAAAACATTATCGAGTAAAAACATGATAAATTAAGGGGTTGACACGAATGTCAATTATCAATGGGGGGGAGGTTTGTATTCAATTAATGAATAAAAATAGTGAAAACATAAAGATGCGAATATAGGAGACGAGATTCTTGGGATGTGATAGAAATATGGGATAAACTACACAATTGGGTAATTGCTACTGATAATCAATTGCTGAAAATTTGTAACTATGCTAGACTTTAGTGGGGGTAAATTCTCTATCGAGCAAACTACCCTGAATCAACTCGGTTTCTCTCAAAACACCGAGTTGCTGCTTTTAAGCACAACCACCGCCTTAGATAGATTCGCCAAACCGGAGGGGGAATCGCCGAATTTCTTGGGTGAGCTAGATCGAGCTCGCCGAAGGAATTAGCTCTAAAAACTGTAGCAAGTAGGCGATGGGGGAACCACTCGGCGTGTCACCGAACAAGGACAAGCTCGCCAAAAGTTCCAGTGCACAAAGGCTTAGGGGTGCAGACAAAGGGCGAATGAGAAGCCTTTCGGTGAGTCGCTGAGTGCTTTTGGTGACATCAAGCTTCTCACCGAAAGTTACAGAATCAATCATCAAATAAAGCATGATATCAAAGGCAAGATGGGGACATTAGGCAAACCGCCGAGTTGTTTGGTGAGCTCGACCCAACTTGCCAAACGGACCAATGTGCCTATTTTCAACCCAACTACTCGAACTTAACCCCGCAACCCCCGAAAACAAAATTAAATCATGCACTAGTCAAATTAAGGTAGGACCCATAACACCCAAACACAACCCCTAGAATTTTAATCCAGCTTAAGGCATACAATTATGGGAATTCAACAGTTACAACTACTCGAGCAAGATTATCAAATTAAATCATGCATGTAAACAATCTAATCCTGTCAGGCAGGATAAGAACACTTCAACAAGATTAGGCTATTCCAAATGAGTGTAATTTTTGATAATATAAACTCGGGGCATAGAAAACCAACCTTTGGTGTCGATAAAGAGAAGATTGAAATGCTAGGCGGCAATGTAATCCAACTCCGAGCACAAATCAACACTAAAAATACTCTAAAAATGCAAAATTATAGGAACTAGCGTGCGGGTGTGAGTTTGGAAAGATAAAATGTGGCCTGCAAAACCTGTCTATTTTTTGCCCATTTGGCGACGTTAGTCGAGCTTGCCTATCCTCTCGGTGATTCGCTAAGAGTTCATTTACCTCACCAAATTTTACAGAACCTCCAGTTAAAGTGAGGGTCAAAACGGCGGTCTACATCGGGATCGCCGACCTCCTCAGTGATTCGCCAAGTTGCTCTTAGGCTCACCGAGTTTTACTGGCTCCAAGTTGAATTAGCCAAATGGCGGATCAACTCGGTCATGCCGACCTCTTCGGCGATAGGCCTACTAGATCATTTCTTCACCAATCCTGCTTATTTCAAACACGTTCCACACTCAAACCTACAAAATCAACACACCATTATTTACAAAAATAAAACAAAAGCATTTAAGGGGTTTTGGGTTGCCTCCCAAACAGCGCCTTAGTTAACGTTGTGATACGACGCAAGTCAACACTCAAATTCCAATTTTGGGGTTAGCCATAGTATCACTAGGCAACCCCTTGTTTTGCTGCGAGTAGAGGTGAGGCAACGCATAACCCATAAGGGTTTGATGCGCTCCTCCATCTTGCCCAGTACTCTATCATGCTCAGTTACCTTGTGGAGAATGAGTGAGAGCATTCCTTCGACATGTTTGTTCTCGTTGTCCTTAGGCCTTCTTCACTCATGAGGAGGGATTTATTTATCCTTCCTTTTGCATAGGACTTCGATCTCCACTATCGTTTTGGCCAACTTATCCATCTGAGTCATCAGCGTGGCCAACATGAAGTCCTTCTCTACTTCTTGGTTGTTCTCGGCCATGTGATCAAGTAGTTGGACTGCTATCACATATGGTTGTTTTGCAATGCCACCCGGAATAAGTTGATCTCTCAACACCTTATTTTCGGGACCAAAACTTGTGTAGAAACAGTCAAGAAGGACTATAGCGGGAATTTCATGAGTTGGGCATTGAGTTATCAATTCTTTAAACCTTGCCCATGTCTTATGGATCCGTTCACCTTCCAATTGTGTGAAGGTTAGGATGCGATCCCTGAACATCATTACTTCTAATGAAGGGAACTCCATTTGCTCACGTGTTTTGCTCAATAGACTCACCTCTTCTACTGTAAAGCACACACAAGCAAAACACAAAACTGAAAGTTAAGTGATTAAACTACGACTAACAAAAGTAAAATTCCACTCTACTAATAATTCTCAAGTAACACCAGTCCCCGGCAACGGCGCCATTTTTGATGTTTGCATAATCAAGGCACAACATCCGATTCAAGTGTCTACGATCGTACAATAGTAATATAACCCAACCGAATAGGTTGGGGTCGAGTCCCAAGGGAGTGGTTTCTGAGAATTAAGAGTTAAGTGCGAATATACTAGAGTCAACCATAGCTAAAAATATTATTGAGTAAAAACATGATAAATGGGTTGACACGAATGCCAATTATCAATGGGGGGTTTGTATTCAATTAATGAACAAATATAGTGAAAACACAAAGATTCGAATATAGGAGACGAGATTCTTGGGATATGATAGAAATATGGGATAAACAACACAATCGGGTAATTGCTATTGATAATCAATTGGTGAACATTTGTAACTAGGCTAGACTTTAGTGGGGGTAAATTCTCTCTCGAGCAACTTACCCCGAATCAACTCGGTTTCTCTCGAACACCGAGTTGCCATTTTTAAGAACAACCTCCGTCTTAGCCTATTCACTCTCTCAAGCTGAATGTGTGGGAAAAGACCTAGGATTCACTCTCTCGAGCTGAACCCATGACGACCCAATAACCACCGGCTATCAATTTAGTAGTCTTAGTTTTAAAACTTCTCTCTTGAACAAGCCAAAAACACTAAGATGAAATCATATTTTCAACTATAATCCCATTAAGTTCAAACACAACTACTAAACGAAATCACATTTAAATAACAAATAGACTAACAATAAGCAATACCCAACATGAAATTTAACCCATATTCACAAAATCACACCCCAAGAATTGGGGTTTTAGCTAGACAAAGAAAAAATGAAGAAAATGATACCAAATCAAAGTAACATCAACTGGGTATGATTTATATTCACTTAAATCGAGTCTAAGATGAAGAATTTTCAACACCCACTTCCAATTTCTTGGAATTGTAAGTCTTCAAGTCTCCAAATGCTAAGCAAAATTATTCTCTACTTGAAAACTTAGAAAATAAAATTGTTGTATCTGAAATTGCATACTAAGATAAAAATTCAAACTAGTATTTATAGTTGTCAAAAAATGTGTTGCGAAGGATCACTCAACGCAGTTAGTCGAGATCGCCGATACACTTGGTGATTCGCCCTTTTTCTGCTTCATCGCCTTTCAGCTCTTGCTTTCAGCATCTTCGCGTTCTGGATCATTGGGCGATATAGTATTGCCTCGCAGAACTGTTTGGTGACACACCGGCTGCTCCTATGCATCACCGACTTGATCTTTACCTTCAAGGCTCAGTACACTGGAACTTTGGGCGAGGTAAAGGCCATTCGGCGACTCTTCGAATGCATTAGGCAATCCTTAGGCCTTTTTTTCTTCGTCTTTTCAGCCGTTTTGTTCCTTTTTGCCAAGTAGTGTCCATGTTTTGCCTTAAACTCCAAATACCTGAAACTTAAGGATTTACATCAGTTATTGAGACAAAATATGCATTTAAAGACACTAAATCGATTAAAATGAAGCCCTAAATGAGTCCAAATTGTGGACTCATTACCTCTCACCGAGCGGTTTTGGATTGCTATGCCAAGACTAAGGCTGGGCACCGGAACGGGTTGTACCGGTACCATTCCGGTCCGTTCCGGTACCATTCCGGTTCGTTCCGGTCCGGTAGTATTCGGGACGGGATGGGATACGTTGAACCGGTACACGGAACGGAACGGCACCATGATTTGGTACCGGTATACCGGTACCGGTTCATCCCGGTTCATTCCGGTTTCGTTCCGGTCCGGTCCGGTCCCGGTAAATCATTTTTAATTAAAATAAAAAATAATATTTTTTTCATTATTTACTTTTATTAGCATTTCTTTTTTGTTTATTTAATTTTTAAAAAATTACAAACTTAAGTTATTTAACTTACAAGTTATAAGTATAACTTAATAACTTATAAACTTCAAAAGATTCAAATCTTTAAAACTTATAACATAACTACATAAGCTCAAAAACTAAAAAAAAAAACTTTATTAAACTTAACTTACAAACTTATATACGTAAAAATTAAAAAAAATATCTTTAAAATAAACTTAAGTAAAATTATTATAAATTTTAAAAACTTAATTACTATAAACGAATATAACTTAGAAAAATAAAAAAAACATTCGTATTTTCGTAATTCAAAATAACTCAAAAAAAATAATTATTTTTTGAAATAACTATATGTGCCGTCCCGTTTATCCCATCCCGTTCCGTTCCGGTCCATTTCGGTCCGTCCCGGTTCTATCCCGGTATATAGTGGGATGGGACGGAACTGAGCCTCCATCCCGGTAGTTCCGGTCCGGTTCATCCCGATACCGGTCAACAACCCGATCAAACTGTCCCGTTCCGGTCCGGTACCGGTTCGTTCCGTTCCGGTCCGGTACCGGTTCGTTCCGGTCCGGTGGTCCTATTCCGGTCCGGTGCCCAGCCTTAGCCAAGACCATTACCTTAGCCATGCCTGGCATACCCCTGGTAGTATGGCAGGGGTCGTTAAGTCGCACACCGGTTGGGATTATCTCTTATGTTCGAGCCCGAAGGTTAGTAGATAGGGGTGCTTAGCCTATTTGGCTTATGTACGTGATGTATCTAGCGAGGCCCCCTTTGTTGGCTCAGTTCTGGTGGTTTATGAGTTTCCAGATGTATTCTCTATTGACTTGACTGGCCTACCCCCGGAGAGAGATATCGACTTTGCTATAGACTTGTAGCCGGGCACTTAGCTCATTTCTATCCCACCCTACCACCCTATCAGATGGCCCCCGAAGAGCTCAAGGAGCTAAGTGTTCAACTTTAGGATCTCTTGGGTAAGGGATTCATTCGACCCAGTGTATCTCCTTGGCGGGCCTCTGTTCTGTTTGTTAAGAAGAAGGACGGGTCTATGAGGATGTTCATCGATTTCAGGCAGCTAAACAAGGTGATAGTCAAGAACTTTACCCCCTACCTTGCATTGATGACTTGTTTTATCAACTCCAGGGCGCTGTTGTGTTTTCTAAGATCGACTTGAGGTCCAGGTACCATCAGTTGAGGATTAAGGCAGCGGATATCCCTAAGACCGCATTTAGGACTCATTATGGCCATTATGAGTTCCTAGTGATGTCCTTTGGGCTGACTAATGCCCCTGATGCCTTCATGGATTTGATGACCCATGTATTCAGGCCCTATTTGGACTCCTTCGTTATAGTTTTCATCGATGATATTCTTGTATACTCGCGGAGCAGAGAGGAGCATGCACAACATATGAGGATTGTGCTCTAGACTTTGAGAGACCAACGACTTTATGCCAAGTTCTAAAAGTGTGAGTTTTGGCTTAATTCTATAGCATTCTTGGGGCACGTGGTGTCCAAGGATGGCATTATGGTGGTTTTGGTAAAGATTGAGGCTATCCGTGACTGGTCCAGGCCCACCTCTGTGACTGAGATTCGTAACTTCATCGGATTGGCAGGGTACTACAGGCATTTTGTTGAGGGCTTTTCTACTATTGCTGCATCTTTGACTCGATTGACTCGCCAGGGTGTTCCTTTTGTATGGTCTCAAGAGTGTGAGTTAAGCTTTCAGAGGCTTAAAGAGTTGTTTACTACTGCTCCTATCCTGACTCTCCCAGTTGAGAGGGAGGGCTTTACCGTATATGTGATGCTTCCGATGTTGGTCTAGGGTGTGTTTTGATGCAGCGGTGCCGTGTTATTGCTTATGACTCCCGACAATTGAGAGTACATGAGCACAACTACCCCACTCATGATCTAGAGTTGGCGGCGATAGTATTCGCGCTCAAGCTTTGGAGGAACTACCTATATGGGGTTCACTATGAGATTTACACCGACCACCGCAGCCTACAGTACATTATGAGTCAGAGGGATCTTAATTCTAGGCAGCGATGCTAGATTGAGCTTTTGGCAAACTATGACCTCTCTATTCTCTACCATCCAGGCAAGGCGAATGTAGTAGCTGACGCCTTGAGCCGGAAGGCAGGGAGTATGGGTAGCTTCGCTTACTTGCCTATCATGGAGCGACCCTTGGCTTTAGGTATTCAGTCTCTAGCTAACAGGATGATCAGATTAGATATTTTAGACTCCAGGCGAGTATTGGCCTTTATCGGGGATCAGTCTTCACTATTTGATCAGATCGATGCCACACAGTACGAGGATGAGTCATTGGCAGCCCTCAAAGATCGGGTGTTATAGGGTGATGGTGGCCAAGCTACTATAGGCTCAGATGGGGTGGGTTCTCCAGATTGACGGTCGTTTGTGTGTTCCTAGAGTTAGGGCATGATTCAGATGATTCTTCATGAGGCCCATGATTCCAGATACTCTATTCATTTGGCACAACAAGGATATATTGAGACTTGAGGCAACATTATTGGTGGGACAACATGAGGAGAGATATTGCTAAGTATGTGTCCCGTTGCCTTAGTTGCCAGCAGGTGAAGGCCGAGCATCAGAGGCCTGGTGGGAAGTTTTAGAGATTACCCATTCCCGAGTAGAAATGGGAGCGTATCACCATGGACTTCGTGATGGGATTGCCTCGGACTCCCAGGGGCATTGATAGTATTTGGGTCATCGTTGATCGATTGACCAAGTCTGCTCACTTCCTCCTAGTTCGATCTCCATTCAGCGCAGAGCGGTTGGCCCGTGTTAATATTCAGGAGATAGTCCATTTTTATGGTGTGCTGGTGTCCATCATATCAGATCGAGGGTCTCAGTTTACATCCAGTTTCTGGAGAGCATTTAAAAGAGAGTTAGGAACCAATGTTAATCTCAACACTGCTTTCCACCCACAGACCGATGTCCAGTCGGAGCTCACTATTCAGGTCCTGGAGAAAAAGTTGTGGGTCTGTGTGTTGGAGTTTCGGGGGCAGTGGGATCAGTTTTTGCCCTTGGCGGAGTTTGCATACAATAACAACTACAACTCAAGCATTCAGATGGCCCCGTTTGAAGCCCTATATGGTAGGCGTTGTCGCAATCCAGTTGGTTGGTTTGAGTCCTAGGAGCCTAGGTCGTACAGTACAGATTTACTCCAGGAGGCTTTGGCGAGAATTTGGGTGATCCAGGATGGTTGAGGACAGCTCAGAGAAGTCACCAGAGTTATGCTGACCGCAGGCGTCATCCTTTGTGTTTTGGTGTTGGTGACCGGGTATTCTTGCATGTGTTGCCCTTGAAGGGTGTGATGAGATTTTGCAGGCGGGGCAAGCTTAGCCCTAGATATATTGGGCCTTATGAGATCCTGAGAAGGGTTAGTGATGTTGCCTATGAATTAGCCCTATCTCCTGCATTTTCAGCTATACACCTGGTTTTTCATGTATCGATGCTACGCCGATATATTCCAGATGAGTCTCATGTGCTACAGTACGATTCAGTTGAGTTGGATGACAGCCTGATCTTTGTTGAGGAGCCGATATCCATATTATCCAGAGATGTTCCTCAACTCCGTTCCCAGTCCATTCATGTAGTTAAGGTCCAATGGTGACACTGTCCAGTCGAGAAGGCTACCTGGGAGACCAAGCAGGAAATGGGGGAGCAGTTCCCCAGCTTATTTGAGCCCTCAGGTATATCCTAATCCTTACTTTTGCAGACGAAAGTTCTTTTAGTAGTGGATATTGTAATGACCCTGCAGGTCATTTTTGTGTACCCCCTTCTTTTCGTCGGTTAGAGCTTTCCTACATGATCCTAAGTCATTTATGACTTGCTGGCAGGGACAGTTCGGTCGCCTGGTCGTTCGTTTGGATTTTGTGCAGCTTTCCGTGTTTTAGAGGCCTTGAAGTTTGAAAATTGACTTTTAGTCAGTTCATTAGGAAAGCGGCCTCAGAATGGAATTCTGACAGTTCCATCAACTCCAAAATGGCCAAATTAGGCTAGGTCCAACGTTGACTAGAGTCCCGAGGCTTTCGATGCGAGTTTAAACCATTTTTTAGCGTTTTAGCCTTGAAAACTGGCCAGCGGTTGACTTTGGTCAACATTCTTGGAAAACGTGTATGAATGAAAATTCTGACAGTGCGGTTAGCCCCAGAATGTTGAGTTTGGTTGAGAACGACCTTTCGTTCGACTCCTGAGGCCTCCGGACTCATTTTGAGCCCCTCGGTGGATTTTGGTTAAAAATGGCATTTGGGAGTGGGACCCACTTTTTATCGAGATGACCTCTGATGGAAATTTCGACTGCGCCATTGAGTCCGAATGTCGAATTTAGTAGGGTAGCATATCTATTTTATTTTTATTGGGTTCCAAACGAATCCCGAGCACCCCATCGGAGATTTTAAAGTTAGCATAAAAAATCAGCTTTTCAGCTAATATGTATAGCAGGTGCAGGCCATTTCAGCCTCATTTCTCAACTTCAAGCCTTCATAACTCTCTCATTTCAAGTTTGATTTTAGTGGTTCGAAGGTCCATCTTGTGGGGTTTTCGCAAGGAACGCGTTGGTGATCTCGGAAACTGATTTTGGGTCTCTATTTGAGGTAAATTACTTGAAATACCTGCTGCCACGACCCTTTTGTGAGCTTGATTTTGGGAATTTTTGAGACTTGATATCTCAGCCATTTTAGGTTCGATTTCTGTGATTTTTGGGGCTATCTTGAGTGATTTTTCGAGGAGAACGTGTTGGCGTTGTTGGAATTCATATTTGTAGCTTCGTTGGAGCTAAGAATTATGTTTTAGCTGCTGCCATAGCTCATTTTCGAGTTCAATTTTTGGGAGATGATTTCTTGGCCATTTTAGGTCCGAATTTGGTGATTCAAGAGCCTAGATTGTGGGGATTTTTGTGAGGATCAGCGTGGTGTGGTTGGTTTCAGTAGTTGGGCCCTTGATTCGGGTAATTTCTTGTAAATAGCAGCTGCCATTGTTGTTCATTTTTAGCGTAATTTTTGGTTTTTCGTTGCATGTTCGTGTTGGGATTGTTCGAAGCCCCGAATTGTGTTCCAATTTGGAACACAAGTTCGGGGAGCTGTTTAGAACCTATTTTTGGGGTTAATTCCAAAATTTCTGGTGCGGGTCCTACTTTCCCCGTTTTTACCCCGAAATTGGTCCGCCTCCGTTTCTTGCGAATTTAGTGTCTAAACGACCGTAACGATGTTGTTTTTCTTTTTTTTGATAGCATGGCAGCGATCTGAGGACGTTCGGAAGGAAAAATCTCTGGCAGAGTAGTTTGGAGCGCGCGTGTTCGGCCTACAGATAGGCTACGACTTCCCTTTTCTTTTAGATTGAGTCTGAATGTGGATTTGCATGAATATTGGGGCGGGGGAACTAGATTAACATGCTCTGTTCGATAAAATTCATATTTAGGCTGTCTTCGGGTTCAGCAGGTACTTGAATTGTTATATTTGATCATCCTTGCTTCCTTGATTGGCCTGATTTTGACTTATGAGTTATGTTGGAGCATGTTTGGCCTTAGTCTAAACTTAGACTAGTGATATCATTAAACTTAAACTAGTGATATCATAGACTCACGATTGTTCAAAGCCGATAGATTATATTATTTCTACCTTGGTGTGACTTTGAGTAGCGCAGGTCCTGGTAGATTGATATAGCAAACTTGGGTCTAATAGATATGCGCTTTAGCTAGGCAGTGACTCAGCTGTGGGGCCTTAACATCCATAATTCCCATATGATCCTAACTTTCTACATTTCTGGCCTCCCCCGGGCCCGTTCGGTGATAAATACAGCTTCAGTTCGGTTCTTTTGTCATCGTGAGATGGTTAGAGGATATAAAAGATGGTTACGAAAAGTTGCCCATGACTTTTAGATGCAGGAATCCTTGGATGGCTTATTTGGAAGCTTTACGCTGCCGTGGTAACTTAATAGGAGGTTTCACCCGCGGTTCGAGGTGCGGGCTCTATTCTTCCTGCTGCTGCTTATTTACCCTCCTATAATGGAGTCAACATACATAGTCCCCCCTTGGGTTATATCACTTTATCTACGGGTAGTCGACATCCGAGGTTTAAGGTCCGAGCTCTATGTTATCCCTTGCAGAGTTCGGCTCTATAGGCGTATCTACTATAGGTAGACTCACCCACAGTTCGAGGTCCAAGCTCTGTTTCTCCTGCGGCTGCTTATTTACTCTCCTAAAATGGAGTCGACCTATAGAGACCCCCCCCGGGTAATATCACTTTATCGACGCGCAGTCAACATCCGCGGTTCGAGGTCCGGGCTCTTTTTCGTAACTATCCAAAAAATAACAAAAAAATTAATTTGTCCTCGTAAACCTACGAAACATATAAAAATCAAGAAACGAACATCAAAACACCTCAAAAATTCTCAAACTGCATCAATGACTTTAGAATATCGAAACAAAAAAATTATCAAAATTTTATTCGTTTTCGTAACTTTCCGAAAAATAACAAAAAAGTTAAATTTTCCTCGTGAATGTACGAAACATATAAAAATAAAGAAAAGTACATCAAAACACTTCAAAAAATTCTAAAACTGCACCACTGACCTTAGAATATCGAAACAAAAGAACAATCAAAATATTACTCTTTTTCGTAACTATCCTAAAAATAAAAAAACAATTGATATTTCCTCGAAAATGTACGAAACATATAAAAATCAAGAAAATTACATTAAAGCACCTCAAAAAATTCTCAAACTGCACCAATGACCATAGAACATCGAAACAAAAAACTATCAAAATTTTACTCTTATTCTTAACTGTTAGAAAAATAACTAACAAATTATTTGTTTCTCGTAAATGTACAAAACATATAAGAATCAAGAAAAGTACAAACAAACACCTCAAAAAATTCTCAAACTGCACCAATGACTTTGGAATATCGAAACAAAAGAATGATCAAAATTTTACTATTTTTCGTAATTGTCTGAAAATAAAATAAAAAATGATTGCTCCTCGTATATGTACGAAACATATAAAATTCAAGAAAATTACATCAAAACACATCAAAAAATTCTCAAACTGCACCAATGACTTTAGAATATCGAAACAAAAGAATGATCAAAATTTTACTCTTTTTCGTAACAGTCCTAAAAATAACAAAACAATTCATATTTCGTCGAACATGTACGAAATCTTAAACTGCACCAACGGTCTTGAAATATCGAAAAAAAATGATAAATTTTTTTACTCTTTTTCTTAACTATCTGAAAAATAACAAAAAAAATAATTTTTTCTTCGTAAATGTCTGAAAGATGTATAAATGAAGAAAGTACATTAAGACACCTCAAAAAATTTATCAAACAACACCAATGACCTTAGAATACCTAAACAAAAAAATGATCAAAGTTTTACTCTTTTTCGTACTTGTCCGAAAAATAACAAAAAAATTAATTTTTCCTCGCAAGTGTCCGAAAGATACAAAAATCTAGAAAAGTACATCAAAACACCTAAAAAAAATTCGCAAAGAGCACCAATAACCTTAGAATATCGAAACAAAAAAATGATCAAAATTTTTCCCCTTTTTGTAATTGTCCGAAAATAAGAAAAAAAATTAATTTTTCCTTGTAAATGTACGAAACAAAAAAAAATTGAGAAAAGTTTATCAAAACACCTCAAAAAATTCTTAAACTGCTCAATGACCTTAAAATATATAAACAAAAATTGATCAAAATTTTATTATTTTTTGTAATTGTTCGAAAATAACAGAAAAAGTAATTTTTCCTCGTAAATGTACGGACCATATAAATATCAAGAAAAGTACATCAAAACACCTCAAAAAAATTCTCAAACAACACAATGACCTTAGAATATCGAAACAAAAAGATTATCAAAATTTTACACTTTTGCATAACTATCAGAAAAATAACAAAAATTTTTCCTCATAATTTACGAAACATATAAGAATTAAGAAAAGTACATCAAAACACCTCAAAGTAATCTTAAACTGCACCAATGACCTTAGAATATCGTAACTAAAAAATGAGAATTTTTTTTACTCTTATTCGTAGCTGTCTGAAAAATTACAAAAAAAATATTGTTTCCTCGTAAATGTCCGAAAGATATATAAATCAAGAAAAGTACATCAAACACCTCAAAATAATTCTCAAAGTGTACCAATGACCTTAGAATATCAAAACAAGAGGGTCATCAAAGTTTTAGTCTTTTTCGTAACTGTCTGAAAAATAACAAAAAAATCATTTTTTTCTCGTAAATGTCCGAAAGATATAAAAATCAAGAAAAGTATATCAAAACACCTAAACAAAATATTCTCAAAGTGCACCAATAACCTTATAATATCGAAATAAAAAAAAGATAAAATTTTTACCCTTTTTCGTAACTATCTGAAAAATAACCACAAATTTATTTTTTCCTCATAAATATACGAAACATATAAAAATTAAGAAAAGTATATCAAAAGACCTCAAAAAAATTTTAAACTGCACCAATCACCTAAAGATATTGAAAAGAAAGAGAATTTTTTTACTATTTTTAGTAACTGTCTGAAAAATAACCAAACATTTAATTTTTCATCGTAAATGTCCGAAAGATATATAAATATAGAAAGTATATCAAAACACATCAAAAAGTCCTCAAACAATACCAATGACCTCATAATTTCCAAACAAAAGAATGATCAAAGTTTTACTCTTTTTCGTACCTCTTCGAAAAATAACAAAAAAATTAATTTTTCCTCGCAAATGTCCGAAAGATACAAAAACCAAGAAAAGTACATCAAAACACCTCAAAAAAAATTCTTAAAGAGCACCAATGACCTTGGAATATAGAAATAAATGTAATGACCCTCCACGTCATTTTTAAATTAAAGCATTTATTCCATCGTTTAGAGCGTTCTTGTAGCGACCCCAGGTCATTTATGACTTGCTGGCACTGACTGTTCGGTCGCCTGGTCGTTCATTTGGGTTTTAGGCCCGTTTCGCTGTTTTGGAGATTTTATGACTTGAAAATTTGACTTCAATCATAAATTCAAGTAAAAGACCTCAGAATAAAATTCTGACGATTCCATCAGCTTCGAAATGCCCAAATTTAGCAAGTTGCATGGTCAACACGAGTATCGTGGCAATCGGTACGAATTTAGGGCCATTTGACATTTTTGCCCTTGCAATTTGGCCTATAGTTGACTTTGGTCAACCTTCTTGGAAAACGTGCTCAGATGAAAATTTTGACAGCTAGGTTAGCTTCGAAATATCGGTTTTGGTCTAGCACGACCCTTTGTTCACTTCTCGAGGCTTTAGATGCCCGTTGTGGAATCTGGCTCAAAACGATACTGGGTGTGGGACCCACTTTTCATCGAAGCGATCTCTAATGGAAATTCTGACTTCACCGTTGAGTCCGAAATATCATTTCCAATCAGATTCCATATATGTTTTGTGTTTTTTCCGACTCCGAAAGAGTCCGAAACATCGAAATTTGAGTTTGAAGAGTTGTTGAATTCTAACGCGGTGGTGACGTGGCAGAGCCACGCAACGCCACGTGGTAGCGTGTTGAAATCTGGAAATTTCCAGCTTTAAGGACAATTTTCGTCCATTTTTTTTCCTCTTCTTCAAACATAGACATCTCCTCCATTTTAAGCTCAAATTATGTGATTCAAAAGGCTAATTTCAAGAGAATTTCATGGGGAATATAAAGGTGAGTTCAGAAACGCGAGGGGAGGCTTCGTCTGAGGTAAGGAATCGAATTTATCTACTGCTAGAGTGATTTTCGGAATGAATTTTTGTTGAACTTTGAAAGGTTAGATCTTGATCATCTTAGGTCCGTTTTGAGTCATTCTTGAGGCTAACTTGTAGAGTTTTTCGCAAGGATCGTCGTGGTATAATCTATTTGGGTTGGAAGGGTATCATTTTTCCAGAATTTGGTGATCAAGGGGCTGCCAAGTCGTAAGTCAAGACTTATTAATGATTTTAATTGTTGGGGCTGATTTGCTATGTTTTAGGCATCTTTTTGTGCTAAATTTTGGGGTATTAGTTTAGTAAGGTATTTAGGACGTTTTCACGGATTCATTTTCAGGATTCCAATTGTGGGTCCCACAATCCCGTTTTAGACCCAATTTTGGGTCCGTCTCCAAAAAATATAATTTTAGTGTCAACATATTCGTAATGACGAGGTGATTAGCCTTTTGATAGTGGGGAAGCATTTGGAGACCGTTCGGAGGGGAAAAGCTCTGGTACCGTGAGTTGGAGCACGCGTGATCGACTTTGAAGTAGGCTATGGCTTTCCCCTCGTGAGATTGAGCATGTTTAGGCAATTGTTTATTGATTTGCTTGAGTATGGAGGGGTTCGAGTGTCAAGCATGCTAAATTTCTATAATTCCTGCCTTAGACCTTATTTGGTGAAATTGTTGGATTATGAAAGCATGACTCTTGATATTATTGAACATCCATACCTTGTGGTGTATATGATAATATTGATTTGAAGTATGTTTGGCCTTAGTCTAGGCTTAGACTAGTGTTGCCATAGACCTGCGAGGTTTTGGATGTCGTTGGGCAGTAGAACTTTTTCCGACGTTGTTTCGAACGTTCAGCTCCTTGTAGACTGATATAGCAGACTTGAGTTGATAGTCTGAGCCTTAGCTAGGCGGTAACTAAGCTTATGACCTTGTATCCATAATGCCCTGCATTTCTATCGGCTACAGATACCCGGTTAAGTCTGTGGTCCAGCTTACTTATGTCCATGTTTAGCTATAGTACCCGGTTCGAGTTCTTGGTCCAGCTTACCTGTGATCTGATTTTGGCTACAGTACCCGGTTCGAGTCCGTGGTCCAGCCCATATAGGTTGACTATTAGCTATAGTACCCGGTTCGAGTCTGTGGTCCAGCTTGCACGTGGTGCATTCCCAATTCCTTACTGAAGCTTCAGTTTGGCCTAGATTACTCTCATCTGTAGGTTGAGGTTTTGGAGGTTGGATATGTTCCCATTAAAGTCCAGGACGTAATGAGATCTTGGAATATAATTGGGAGTGGTTAAGTTAAAGTTCGAAAATTGGTAATATTGTGATAGACCTTCTAGCTCCATTCTTTTACTTCAACTGCCAGTGCATCTGCCGGGCTTATGGGGGTCCGTGCAGGTGGTTTCTTTTATTGTGCACGAGCATACACGTCGGGTTTATGGGAGCCCGGCGGAGTTAGTTAGATTCCTTGTCTTTGTTGCCTGTACGCTCGTGTACATACCCACATTTACTACTCTTTTGCCCTTGATTGTGACCCTTTATTCGCATTTCAGTTCACTTTTGCTTATCTTGCTCAGTCGGCCTGATGCCTACTTGGTACCTGTTGTTTTGGTACTCATACTACACTCTGCATTTATTTTCGTGATGCAGGTCCGAGTACTAGCTACCGACGTTGATTCGAGCCAGCTGCGGTCGTGATCGGAGGCAAGGGTGAGCACAAACGTCCTGGATTTGTCCGTCTCCTTCTATACTTACTTTTGGTTGTCTTTTGCCTTTTTAGACAGTTGTTTCTGTAGTCCACTTTTATTACTTGTACTTTTGTTAGCAGCTTGTACTTGTGACATCCAGGTTTTGGGAGGAATTCATTTTTTGTATATATGTCTAGTCGCTTCCGCCCGTTCATTGCATGTTCTTGTTATATTTATTACTATTTTAGGTTGATTGGTTGGTTTTCTACCCTAACATCCCATTACTTCGAGTTCCGGGATATGGGTCGGCTTGCCTACTGGTGGGTCATATAGTAGGCGCCATCATGACCTTAGAAATTGGGTCTTGACAATTTCATGATGCAGATACTTGTATTCAGGATCATCAACAGGCGTTTCGTTGAGGTCATGTGGTATTCCAGTCAGCTATGGTGAGCCTTCTCATATTTCGGAGGACTCCACCTTTATCATACAATTAGTAGTTTTGAGATGCCATGGGTCTTGTCCTGATATCCTTCTGTTATAGTAAAGGCTTCATAGATAGACACAGTTGAGGAGTTTTCTATAATTTATTTCTTTTGAGTTGTTTTATAAACTTTGAGTATATCTTTTGAGTATTGTTCAAACTTTTTAAAGTTGAATTATTTGAGTTTATGAATTTTAAATTCAGTTTTAAGCTTGTATGGTTGAGTTAGTCTTCCACTTGTAGTCAGCTAGGATGAGGGTTCGCTTGGGGACCAACAATGGTTCTCGAGTGTCGGCCACGTCCAGGGTGTAGACTCGGGTTGTGACAATATCCTAGGCGTAATATGGTGTATAGAACCCCGAGAGGCCCTACACAAGCCACTTAACATACATCACAAGATAATAGAAATAAAAACTTTAAATGATAACATCTCATATATCAAAAAGTTTCACAAATCATAAGTCTACCATAAGTCTCATTAAGCCATCTAATACATCATAAGAAAAGTGATTGGGACATAACCCATACATCACATAAAAAGTCAAAAAACATAAATGACATAAAGCTATAAAGTATCTCGATCCTCGGAACGTGAGGACTCACCAATCACTTGAAGCACCCAATATATGTCTAGCCACGAGTGTGCGAGGTAGAAGCGTCGGACCCTGCATTCATGAGATAATGTAGGCACATGTATGCATTAGTACTTTAAATGTACTAAATATGGGGAAATATGCATAAAAAGACATGATAGCATGATCGGTTTAAAGCATGTAGACATGATCATTCTTTGAACAATTAAAGGCCTAAGGAAGCAAAACATGAAAACCTATAAGATATAATTAAGTCTGACAGCGGTACTGGTAACGGACCTACCGGACCGGCACCGACCGGAACCGGGGTCCGATGGGCGGAAAGGGGCTGGAATCGGTAGTTCCGGAAATATAGTAGTATTTCGTCCTGAACCGGTAATCGGGATAACGACTATTTTTTTTTTTTTAAAATTAATTATTAAAATTAAAAAATTAGGAAAATTAATCACTTATTAAAACTTTTATACTTTTAAAGTTTGAAATTTAAAATTTTTAATCTTTTAAAATTTAAAATACAAACTTTTAAACTTTAAAAGGTTAAAAGTTTATATTCAAACTTTGAAAGTTTAAAAATTTAAATTTCAAACTTTAAAAGTATAAAAGTTTAAATTTCAAACTTTAAAAGTATAAAAGTTTAAATTTCAAACTTTAAAACTTAAAAGTTTAAATTTCAAACTCTAGAAGTTTAAGAGTTTCTATTTTATAACTTTGTCATTTAAAAATTGAAAATATAATTAAAAAAGACTTTGTATTAAAATTGAAGACAATAATAAAAAAAGAAATTAAGGCGGATAGCCTATAGTTTTATTAATATTAATTAAATAGTACAATTTGAGTTACAAAATATTATTAGTGGATTAGAGGACCTAATATACACAACCACCTTCTAGGAAGGGTTCTGTTTGAATTAACCTCGAATTATCATACTCATACTAATAGTTCATGCTACCAAACCAATCTTTTCTTAAATCATTTAACATTTGTCTAGTAACATGATCTGGAATTGGTTGATCAACTAGTTCCTCCAATGCATCAATGTCGTCGTCACTAAAATCTTGCAATATTTCTCAATATATTTTCAAATTTGGTAGGTAAAGTGGACGCCATAACTCCTTCTCTCGCCATTAATCCAATCTCTAAATAGTACGATATCTCCAAGCTATCTATTGCTAATGATTATCTATGCTCTCCAATTTGAAATCTTGTTGCACTAAAAACGCCTTCCGAAGCTATGAAGATGCTTGAATAGCTAACACATCTCGAGCAACGGTTGAAGTTTTGGAAATCCTTGCCGATTGCTCCACCATCTAGAAGATCAATAGTGAATCATAATAGTTTCCGTATTTTGATTAATATATGCATCAAAATCATTTTATCATTATGAGAAAGTTCAAGATAACTATCTAGCATATCATCATCATCTTCATTATATCTACACCTAGAACTTTCGAGTTCTTCATTACGTACTAATTCTTCTATTAGAATTATACAAGTCATACAATTTTCTAGCTTCAATTTTTATACTATCTTTAACTCTTGACAACTAGGTGTTTCATCATCTTCAATATCTAAATTAAATATATTTTATCAACCATTCGTGCTGCACCTATCTTTGTAATGTGGGTTTAACAAACAAGAGTTAAATAAATTTGAGGAATAGGAAAAAATATTTTTAAAATTTTTCAATCATTTTCTTAACATTTTCAAATCTTGGTTTATTTTTGAATTTATAAAATTTACTAGAAATAGCACAAATATTAGGTAAAACAGAGCAAATAGTTGGATAATAAAGTGCAGAATTTTTTTGTAGTTAAATAAAAAACTTTTAAGAATTCTATAAGTTCTTTTATGTCATTCCAATCATTATCATCAAGTCTATATGTCATATTTGAATTATGAGCATTCCAAACCATTTGTAAAGGTTTCCTATATTCATAAGCACTTCAAGCATTTCAAATAAAAATTCCATCTAGTACACACTGATTTTGGAATTTTTCTAGGTGGAAGATTAAATTCACGACAACGATTTTCAAAATCTCTACGTCTAGACTTAACTTGACATTTAAAAATAAAATGACATGCAGTTTCAACTTTTGCAACCATCATTATACATTGCTATACCATCTCTAACAATCAAATTATATATGTGTGCAACACACCTAATATGAAAACCATCAATATAAATAGGGCAAAGAGTGTTTTAGTATTTCAACAACAGATTATTATTAGAAGCATTATCTAAGTGACACTAATTATTTTATCACAAATTCCATAGTTTTGTAAAACATCTATAATTGTTTGAGCTATGTAACTACCGGTTTTATGCATTTCACAACATTTATAACCTAAAATTTTTTTTTGCAAATCCAATTTTCATCAATCCAATGGCAGTAATAGTGAAATAATCATTACCATTTACACTACGACCCATATCAAAAGTAATAGCTATTTTACAAGTTTATAATAAAATAAACAACGAAGATATTGAAAATGTTGAGCTTGATAATCAAAGATAGCCTTTTTAATTGTATTTCTTAAAACCTTTAAAATGTGATTATACACAATTTGAATATAATGAATAAAACCGTGATTTTCAGCAAAACTAAATGGCAAACCAATAACAACAATCATTTTAGCTAATTCTTCAAGATCTTTTTCTCCTATATGAGTGTTGTGTACTAGAACCCAGAAACATTAGAAGGATTTAATTGGTTTGGACCATATTAGAGCCCTCTACTCCTACGTTTGCAGGGTGTACCATTCTTTTTAGCTTTGGCTACAACTTTAGCATGCAAAAATTCATTTTTACACATCACATTAAATGATTACTCAAATGTCCCGTCCCACCCTGTTTTCCCACAGTTTTATGATTCATTCTATGTTTACATTTATTACAAATAGCTTGTGTTTTATCTTCATCTGAGTCATAATTGCCACACAACTAATTTTTTAGACGTTCTACCTTAGGCCTAGGATGTACGGGGGAGTGGAAGCAGGACAACGAAAGGGAGCGAGACTGGGAGCGGAATAGGAGTGGGAGTGGGACTAGTAGCCATAATTGGCTTTGTTTCATCATCATCACAATCATCTTCATCAAAAGTATTAATATCATCATTAACATTATCATGTTTACTTCTTCATCTAATTTTTCATCAAAATTACCAAACCTTCTTTGTAAAGCTTCATGATAAGGATCTAATCCAATATTACTATCAATATTAAAAACTGTTTCATCAACATGCGTAAAATCTTCCGTATTTATTGTTACTTGTGCTACTTGTCTAGTTTAGATTTAGAAGAACTATCATTTTTTTTTTCTCGAAATTTGAGGTAAATAAATTAGTGACCGCATCATACAATTGTTTTACATTTGCCAACATTGTGTTTACCGAAATCCATATTAATATATGAAAAGTGAGTAAATTATATTAATACGAAAATTAAATGCAAACAATTAACTAAATAAGTAGAGACTAGAGACTAATTACTCACTAAATAAATAAATAATAAATGCAAACAAATAAATAACTAAATAAGTAAATTATATATAATACGAAAATAAAATGCCAAAAGATGTGAGTTGGAACGAATGTACTAAATGTTTACTTAAAAAAGTAGACGTATATGACCGAAAGCCAAAAATTGATAGATGAAAGTTGACTTTTGAAGCTCCAAAGATCAAACTAGTAATCCACCAAATCTTTCAAACTAATATAATTTGTAATTTAAAAGAGAATATTAGAGACTTGATAGTTGAGAGAGTAGAAGATGAAGAATACTTTTGTGAGTAAAATAATGAAAGATTGGGGGTATTTATAGTTAAAAATAGGATAAAAATGTAAATTTTTAAAAGTTTGGGGTATTTAAAAAAGTTTTGGGGTAGGGGGTTTTTGGGAGTTAGTGGCTGAAATAGCCGTTGGGTGGGGGCCAATACCCGTTACCCAACGGCCTGCCAACAACTATATTAAGTTAATTTTTTTAAAAAAATTCCTTGACTCGAACCGAACCGAACCTTTCTTGTCACGCCCCAAGCTACCCCCAAGAAGCGGACACGGGACCTAGGACCACAAGTGATCCCAAGCTAACCCTGCTGGCATGATTATGAGCATACTAAATACAATCTGAATAATAGAAACTGTGCGGAAGCTAAATCATAAATACATCTGAAAAGATGGGGAATACCCCATATACTGTAACTGAATATATGAAATCTGAGAGTTTAATACAAAAGAAATATCAAACTCAAAACACTAAGCTGAATCTAACTATGTCTGAAATAAGCCTCTAAACTGACTAGAAATGTTGGGACATGCCCCAACTAGATCTAGCAAAACTGAAACTAAAAGACTAAAACACTGAAAAGAAACTCATGACTATTGTCCCCGAAGAATGAGGACTCACCAACTGATTCTGCTGAACTGAAGATCGGGAATCGATCTAAGCGTGATCTGGATGCTGAGAACCTGAACCTACATCACGAGAAGATGTAGCGCACGTATGCGTCAGTACTTGTAAGGTACTGAGCATGCAGGATGGAGTAAAGCTGAAATAACATATAACTGAACAAAGCATACTGAGCAATGATATAATCTGAACATGATATAGATACTGAAATACTGAATACTGAGCTAACTGAATGCAATGACCAAATTTATAACATGCTGAGACTGAATACTGATTGTACTGAAATATGGTCAATGCAAAGAGTCTGACTGAACTGTGGGAGCTACTAATAACCGACATAAAACCACATGAGCTAAATGTGGAGTCCGATGTATACGCCCCATCGAGAGGACCCAATATACCCTGCCAGAGGTATGGAGGCATGCTGGCGTGATCACTAAACTGATGTTGCCCACAGAGGGGACTTACACCTACGTGGCTCGTAGTTCTGGGACTATATGGGTACGCTGAAACCCTAGTCCAACTCGGTATTATGCTACTCCCAATAGATTAAATGGTTAACACATTATGACTGAGTTTTCTGTAAATACTGGATAGCTCGAACTGAACATGCAAACTGAGAATGGAACAATTAATCTGATAATGATGCATTCATAAACTGAGGCATGTAAAACTGAATACTGAAATATCTGACCTAGCATGTGTAATTCAAGAACTAAAGAAATACATAGCTAGGGTTCTGAAATTCATGCGATAAACTGAGCACTAATATGATAATCTGATTTGGAACATTTAAATAATTAATTCATGATGATCTGTTCAAATTCTAGAAACCCTAGGTCTGTTCATAATCATGGAATCAAGAATCTGACTGAATTCTAAGGACCTAATGGGCGAAAGGAACCCACTAGTGAAATCCCACATACCTGGTGACGAATTCCACGGAGAAATCTTTCGATTTCGGGGCTGGAACTGAAGAAACCTCGCTGCGTTCTTGAACTAGGGTTCTTGACCTTTTTCTCCTCTCTTGCTTCTAATTCTTCTAAGTTTGATTAATGATTTGACTTGGGTAAGTTCTAGTTATGTTTCTAGGCTTAAACTAATTAAAACCTCATGATTTAGGGTCTAAACGACGTATCTTAGGGGTTAAACAAAATAGGAAAAGACCAAAAGACCCTGAATTAACTGCTGTCGGAGTGACCGACGGTTTGGACCTACGGGCCGTAGGTCAATCTACGGTCCGTAGATTAGGTCCGTAGTTCGAGTCTGCCCGACAGGTCTTCACTAAAACGGGCATAACTTTTTACTCGGAGGTCGGAATTTAGCAAACTCGGTGGAGTTGGAAAGGTAATTCAATTATATATCTAACCATAGGTCATGGGACACATAATTCATTTTGTGCTAAAAGTTATGACCATCTGAAGTTGACCCATCAGAATTTTCAGCTAACTGGCTGCTATCCTTCGATCTACGGTTAGACCTACGGACCGTGGATCGAACGACGGTCCGTGCTGGTCAACCGTAGTTCATGTCAGAGGCTGGGTAAGGAGGTCTTGATCCACGGACACAGACCACGGACCGTGGTCTGATCTACGGACCGTGGGTCTGTCCGTGAGTCGAGACTTAACCAATTTTCTGAGCTTGCTGGGGAGGGGTTGCAGTGGCGAACCACGGACCACCAGCACGGACCGTGGTCTGACCTACGGTCCGTGGATGGCAACCGTGGGTCGCACCTGTAACTTCTCAAAATCTGCATTTTTTTTTGGTCTGTTTTGAATACGGGGTGTTACATTTCTAGACTGGGACTAACCAGTAAAATCTGGTTTTCGTCCCGTTACCCCTCCAGTTCTCCTACGTAACAGACTCCACCGGAGCTTGTCGAAACGGTACCAGACCGGTAACGGATCGGGACGGAAACGGTACCGGTACCGACACCTCCCGGTTCCGCTGTCACACTTAAATATAGTCAATGCTTTTGAAATAAGGGACATAAAAAAAATCTTGAAGAAATCATAGTCATTTTTGTGGGATATTAGCTTTAACCGGTAATAAGATCATGAGAGTGATGTCATGAAATCCAGTTTATCCCTCATGTCAAAAGAAGGGGAGTCTACTTGCCATCCGTACATGTCATCATTTGCTAAAGTAGATCCACTAGCTAGGTAATTTAAGACAATCCTACGAGGGCACGTGGTTTGAGATTAGAGGTTGCTACTAGAGACTACCCTATTTGAGCCTCTACCTCAAAGCCCTCTCAGTGCTAAGTCTAAATCCCTACATAATAGATAAAAGTCCAATGTCAATTTAAATAGGAAAGACAATGATCAATACTAATCCACATCTTTTAAGATCAAAAACATAGAATAGCTCCTTAAACATAATTCAACTTAGATGAGAAAACCTTTCACCAATGTGAATCCATATGTGAGAGATACCTTTCACAATCATGATCATAATAACATGTGACAAAACCTTTCACAATAACATTGATACTTTACTTTCAAAGCATCCTCAAATAATTTATAATAACTTCATAAAAACATGTATATCTTCATAAATGCATACGTTCATGAGTTCATCATAGGTTCATAGTTGAAAATCATGATTCAGGCATAGTTAAACATAATTTCAACTAAATATCATGTATTAACATTGAATGATGCATTAGAAGACTTAATCACAATTTAATGAAACCCATAAAGATTTGATAGAAACCCTAACTTAAACAATTGAAATTGAATTGAGAAATTTGAAAACCTTGTGGACCTCATGGAGGAAAGGACTCCAATGGGTGAATACCCACATACCTTGCTACTAAAAGTCCGAGATGGATGGTGAATTGATGCCCTTGAATGAATCTTCTTCTTCTTTAGGATTTTGGGAGGGAATTGGAAGAGTGTATTTGGTTAGATTTTTGGGAAATAGAAGAATGAATTGAAAGTGGGTAATTTGGGGCTAAAAAACTTTATATAGAGCTTAGGGATAAAGGTAAAACGACACAGTATTGGGTTAAAACAATTAGGAAATGACCCAAAAGCCCTTTAAAAATAACTGTCGGACTCAACCTACTGTTACGACCTATGAACCGTAGGACTTTATATGATCCGTACTGTTCAACCATAAACCAAGTACTGGGACCATGAAATCACCTATATTTTGACGAAACACTTTTACGGCTCCTAGGTCTTTCTACGGCCCGTAGAAACTAACTTTAACCCTCAAAATTTCACTAAGTATGAGACTTACCTACGAGACCTATCTATGAATCATACAAAGGATGATAGACCATTCTGGTGAACCGTATAAAAGGGTTGTAGACACACAAATTTTATTGGATTTAATTCATACAAAATTTGGATTAAATCCATGTTTATTTGGATTGAAAGATTAGTTTGGGCTTTACAAATAAATAAGTCCATTTTTTTAAATTCAAGTCCAAGGTCCATTTCACCTAGAAGCCCAAACTCATGTCATGTGTCACAGTGACTAGGCATCCAAGACCAATAAGGTGATGTCACGTGTCCAAATGAGGTGGTAGTCCCAGTCAAATGCATGACTAATCCCAATCCGCCAAGTGTCAAAATGACATCTTTTAGGCCAATCACAAGCAACCTTGTCCACTCCCTACAACTATAAATAGGGGATGTACATGACATTCTAAAGGAGGGGGGGGGGGGGAGGGAGAAAACTCTTCAAGAAGCATTCTGCAATTGGAGAAAGCTACAACATCAACTACATACCTCTTCGAAGAAGTGATCAACATATTTCTTCCCGGAGATCGATTTGAAACAACGAAATGCTTCCCGACGTTCGCTGAGATCAAATATATCTCAAGGAGGTCTACATCATCCTACATTCGAGAAATATGCTACTAAAGGCTCTCAAATCACGAAAAAGTATAGGAGAGAAGAATTAAGAGAATAACATCGTTGTTCTCACAAGATTCATCAATAAAAATAACATTTTCTTTTATTTATTTTGCTTGCAGTTAATTTTCAGCGCTTACAAAAATTTGTTGCGAACAAATTTGGCACGCCCAGTGGGACCAATTCTGCTCTTCATTTCTTCCTCCTACAAATAAAAAAACAACAAGTTCAACTTTGCAATGGCCTTTAAGAAGATCAATGATGTTTCATGCAAAGACTTTATTGTTGCCACATTTG